>NC_041383.1:621934949-622012976 GCF_002162155.2 Triticum dicoccoides
GTGTTGGAGCACTACGATCGAAACGGGGGTCCTGTTGATCGGGAGGGGTGTGGCGTACCGCGAAATGGATGAAACGGACCTCCTATGGTCGAAACGGGGGTCCTGTTGATCGGGAGGGGTGTGGTGTACCGCAAAATGGAGGAAACGGACCTCCTACAGTCGAAACGGGGGTCCTGTTCATTGGGAGGGTTGTGGCGTACCGCAAAACGGGACTCCACGGGATACTGTTCATCTCCACCGTCGACCTCCTCCAGCCTCCACGGGCTCCTGTTCACCCAGCCTCCACCGCGTGCTACTCCACCGGCTACTGTTCAACCACCCCTCCACCGTCTACTGTTCATCCAGCCCTCCACACCACGGGGTCCTGTTCAACCACCCCTCCACGGCCACCCCTCCACCGTCTACTGTTCATCCAGCCCTCCACACCACGGGGTCCTGTTCATCTAGAGGCAACACCACCGCTCACTGTTCATCCACCCCCCTGCAACGCTCACTGTTCATCCAATTGATCGGCTTTAGTTAGCAGCAGTAGCGAAGGAATCGCTCCATCAGGTTCAGTTAACAGCCATCGATTGATCGCTCACGTTCAGTAATGCGTAGCCTGCAGTGCAATCGCTCGGGTTCAGTTAGAGCCCAACGCCTCGCTTAGGTTCAGTTAGAGCCAACGCCTCGCACACACGCGTGTACGTGTACGAGAGAAACATGCATCGCTCAGCCCCCGACCTCCCACCGTAACCAGCAACTCCCCAAATTTTTCCTTCCCCTTGCTTCTACCACGGTTTTTTCCATCATGGACGGCCCAAAGAATGTCATGCAGCTGTGTCTCCGGCCCGCCCAGGACGAAAATCCCATTTTCTGTCATCATTTTTTGTCATAGAAGTAGGAGCCCACCACATCTATGATGATACCCGGTTTTGTCACAATTATAGTCATAGAAGTGTCATATGTATGACCGATTTTTTTCGTTCGGCCCAAAATGTCACGGATGTGTCTTTTTTTTGTAGTGGTTGTCAATCAAAACCACAACTAGAGATTAAATATCTACAGCAGAGTCATCAGTAGCACAGTAATATGATAGTTTGATAACAGTGATAGCAATAGTAGTAGTAACGGTAACAGTAATAGTAGCAGTTTTATAGTGATTGTGACAGCAGCAAAGTAGTAACTTAGGAAAGATCAATATGTGAAAATGTCATAGGCATTGGATCAACGATGGATAATTATGTTGGATGACAGTCATCATGTAGCAGTTATAACCTAGGGCGACACAGAACTAGCTCCAATTTATCAATGTAATGTAGGCATGTATTCCGAAAATAGTCATACGTGCTTATGAAAAGAACTTGCATGACATCTTTTGTCCTACTCTCCCGTGGCAGCAGGGGTCCATATAGAAACTAAGGGATATTAAGGCCTCCTTTTAATAGAGAACCAGAATAAAGCATTAGCACGTAGTGAATGCATGTACTCCTCAAACTATAGTAATCACCAGAAAGAATCCCAATTATTGTCTCCTTGTGTTATGCGGATCATAACACGTCATAGGTGCATATAACTTGCAAGATAGGATCAAGAACACAAATATATTCATGAAAACATAAAGGGTTTAGATCTGAAATCATGGCACTCAGACCCTAGTGACAAGCATTAAGCATAGCAAAGTCATAGCAACATCAGTCTCAGGACATAGTGGATACTAGGGATCAAGCCCTAACAAAACTAACTCGATTACATGATAGATCTCATCCAACCCATCACCGTCCAGCAAGCTTATGATACGCCTCCAACGTATCTATAATTTTTTATTGTCCCATGCTATTATATAGTATCAATCTTGGATGTTTTATATACACTTACAAGCAATTATATAACATTTTTTGTGACTAACCTATTATATATTGCCCAATGCGAGTTGCTGTTTTTGCTTGTTTTTAGTTTTTCAGAATATCAGTACCAAACGAAGGCCAAATGCCATGAAACTTTTTGGAGATTTTTTTTCTGGCAATAAGAGACCCTGGAAGTTTCGGGAGGGGACAAGAAGATGGAGCAGTAGCCCACAAGGCACCAGGGAGCGCCCTGGTGGCTTGTGGGGCCCACATAGCTCAGTTTGACCTAACTCCGCCTTTATAAATTCTCTAAAATCAGGAAACCAACAGAGGAGTCCATGAAATACTTTTTCTGCCGCCACAAGCCTTTATTCTCAAGAGATCCCATCTGAGGACCTTTTTTGGTACTCAGCCGGAGGAGGAATCAATCACGGATGGGCTCTACAACAACCTTTCTGCCCTTACGATGATGCGTGAGTAGTTTACCATGGACCTACGATTCCATAATTAGTACCTAGATGACTTCCTCTCTCTTTTTGATCTTGAATACAATTTTGTCCTCATTGTTCTTGGAGTTCTATTCGATGTAATCACTTTTTTCGGCGTGTTTGTTGGGATCCGATGAATTGTGAGTTTATGATTAGATCTATCCATGAATATTATTTGAGTTTTCTCTGAACTCTTTCGTACATGACTACTATAGCTTCATATTTCATCTCCGATCTATTGATTTGGTTTGGCCAACTAGATTGATTTATCTTGCAACGGGAGGAGGTGTTTTGTAATGGGTTCGATCTTACGGTGCTCAATCCTAGTGACAGAAGGGGGCATGACACGACTATATCGTTGCTATTGAGGGTAAAAAGATGGGTTTTATTCATATGTGAGTTTATCTTGTCTACATCATGTCATCTTGCTTAAGGCGTTACTCTGGTCTTTATGACCTTAATACTCTAGATGCATGCTGGATAGAGGTCGATGTGTCGTATAATAGTAGTAGATGCAAAATCGTTTTGATCTACTTGTCTCGGACATGATGCCAATATATGATTATTGCCTTGGGTATCATCATAATTCTTTGTTTTCTATCAATTACCCAACAGTAGTTTGTCTACCCATTGTATGCTATTTTCAAGAGAGAAGCCTCTAGTGAAAACTATGGCCCCCCGGGTCTATCTTTTATCACATATAAAAATCCTAAAGTACCTTGTTGTGTTTTTTACTTTATTTATTATATATTTTTTGTCCAATCTATGTATCAAATACCATACAACTTAATCTTGCTCGTAACCGTCAAGGGATTGACAACCCCTTGTTCGCGTTGGGTCGCAAGGATTTATTGTTTGTGTGCAGGTGCTGCTAACGAGGTGTTGTTTGGTTCTCCTACTGAATGGTAACCTTGTTTCTTAACTGAGGGAAATACTTATCTCTATTATACTGCATCATCCTCTCCTCTTTGGGGAATCCCAATCCAGTTCACACGTAGCAGGAAGAACTTCTGGCGTCATTGTCGGCGAGACATCATCAACATCTATCAAGTAACTATACACAAAATCTCATCTCCTTGCATTTATTTTATTTGCCTTTGGCCTCTTGTTTTCATCTCCCTTACTTCCAAAAAAATCTACAAAATTATTTTTCATTTGCCTTTTTGCTTGCTTGCTTTTATTGCCTTCATGTCAACACTCAAAAACAGAAAAAGAGACAGGAAAAGCAAAGACATATGGATCCTCATCCACTTGCTAATATTTTCAAAAGATCTAACTATGTTGAACCAATTGCTAGTGAGTTGAGTGCACTTGATTATCTCTATGAAGTTTTGCTTGAAAATCATGAATCTGAAAATTGTGATGAAGTGTTGAAAGAAGAATTTTATAAAGTTATTCATGATATCTCCTTGAATGAAAAGCATGATCGTAATGATGTTGTTAGAAATTCTATTAATGAAAATTGTGCTAATAATATGCAAAACTACAAACTTGGGGATGGAAATTTTATCATGTCCACTACTCATTGTAATGATCCTGATTGGGGTGATGCTTTGTATGATCTTGAAAATTTATTTAATCCTCATGATGAATATGATATTGATAATAATGTTTGCAATAATATTGAAAGTGGGTTTGGAAGAGTGTCAACTTTAGGAAATAACAATCCCACATACTTGGAGAGTGTTCAATCTTTTGAAAATTTTGACAAAAGTGGGTTCAGAGAGGTCATGACTTTAGTTGATGGCAATCCCACTATCTTGGAAGATTATAAGACTTTTACACATGTGGATCATGATGAGAAAATTTTATAAGATTTCTATATTGTTGAATTTGAATATGATCCCACATGTAATTATTATGAGAGAGAAAAATATGATTTTAAAAATTTTCATGTCATTAAATTACCTCTTTTTGTTATGAGACTGCTATTGTTTCTCTCTTCTTCCATGCACATGTTAAATATTTCTTTCCTCAATAATTTGTATGCTTATAAAATGCCTATTCATAGGAAGTATGTTAGACTTAGATGTGTTTGTCACATGTTTTATGATGCTCTCTTTGTGTTACAGTTACTATCTTTCATGTGAGCATCATTGAAATCATAAGCCTATCTTAATGGCTATAAAGAAAGAGCTTGTTGGGAGACAACCCAATAGGTACCTTTCATGTTTTCTTGTCTATGCACGATTATTCTAATGTTATAATTGTTTTTTATGTTTTAATTAGTGTTTGTGTCAAGTAAAGCCTTTAGGATGGTTTGGATGATAGTTCACTCGATTCTATGGAAAAACAGAAACTTTTGCGCCCAGTTCTGGAATTTCGTAAATTCACACAGACGTGTTTTTGCTCTGATTTTCTTGCAAATAATTGATATACAAATTTCCCACGCTGTCCTAATTTTTAGAATTTTTAGAGTTACAGAAGTATGAGCATAATTCAGATTGCTACAGATTATTATGTTTTTGACAGATTCTATTTTTTATGCATTGTTTTGCTTGTTTTGATGGAACTACGGATTGTATCAGGGGGTATAAGCCATGGAGAAGTTAGAATATAGTAGGTTTAACGCAAAAACAAAATATGAATGGGTTTGCAATAATACTTAAAGTAGTAATTTATCTTATTATACTAACGAATCTCACGAAGGTTTTGTTAAGTTTTGTGTGATTGAAGTTTTTCAAGTTTTGGGTGAGATCATGATGGATGAAGGAATAAGGAGTGGAAAGAGACTAAGCTTGGGGATGCCCGAGGCAACCCTAAGGTAATATTCAAGGACTCCCAAGCGACTAAGCTTGGGGATGCCCCGAAAGGCGTCCCCTCTTTCTTCTAACGACCATCAGTAATTTTACTTGGAGCTATATTTTTATTCATCACATATCATGAGTTTTGCTTGGAGTGTCGTGTAGTATATGATTCTTTTCTTTGTTTGCTTTTTAGTTTGTCACAATCGTCCTTGCTAGACACACCTATTTGAGAGAGCCATACGTTTATCATGATTTGTTAGAATTGCTCTACGTGCTTCACTTAAATTTTTTGAGCTAGGCAATAGCTCTAGTGCTTCACTTAAATTTTTTAGAGCACAACGGTGATTAATTGTTGAAGAAATACTTGCACTCTCATGCTTCACTTATATTATTTTGAGATTTGATAAATTTTGAAGAAATATTTGGACTCTCGTGCTTCATCTAAATCTTTTTGAGAGTTGATAATAGTAATGGTAATTTGCACAAGATATGAATTCGGTCCCAAAGTGATGAGTATCTAAGTGCAATATAATAATAACCTCCATGAAAGATCATTGGATACGATAAGTTTGATTCCTTGCAATAGTTTTATGATATGGAGATGATAATATGTGAGCCATGTTAGTGAGTGATTGTGCTTTAGTAATAATATTGGTATTAAGGTTTGTGATTCCCTATGCAAGCACGTAAAGTCAATAGTTATGCAACGAAGTTATATCCTACTTATGGTGCATTATTTAGTGTTAGTTATGTTCAATGGGTGTTTATGTACGTTTTCATTTTTTGGTTGGTCGCTTCTCAATCTAATTGCTAGCCTTCACTTATACTAAGTGGGAATGCTGCTTCTGCATCCAATTCCTTAAACCCAAAGTTGTGCCAAATGAGTCCACCATACCTACCTATATGCGTTATTTCCATGCTGTTGCAAGTAAATTAGCATGTGCCAACTCTAATTTTTTAAAATAATTTTCCGTTTTGTGTGCTCGTAGATGGGATCTCACGGGTACAGATGGTTGCAGTGGTGGAAAAGTGTTTTCATGGATGCTTCTGGTGGTTTGGGGATATATGTGAATATATAGGGCCAAGGGTTAGGTGAAAGGAGTCCTGAGGAGGCGGCAAGGCAAGTGGGCGCGCCCTACCCCCCTGGGCACGCCCTCCCCCCTTGTCGCTGCCTCGCGGCTCTTCTGACTTCATCTCCAAGTCTCTGAGGTGTCTTATGGTCCAAGAAAAATCACCGCGAAGGTTTTATTCCATTTGGACTCCGTTTGGTATTCTTTTTCCGCGAAGCTCAAAAACAAGGAAAAAACAAAAAGTGGCACTGGGCTCTAGGTTAATAGGTTAGTCCCAAAAATAATATAAAATAGCATATTAATGCATATAAAACATCCATAACACATAATATAATAGCATGGAACAATAAAAAATTATAGATACATTGGAGACGTATCAAGCATCCCCAAGCTTAATTCCTGCTCGTCCTCGAGTAGGTAAATGAGAAAAACAGAATTTTTCATGTGGAATGCTACCTAACATATTTATCCATGTAATTTTTCTTTATTGTGCCATGAATGTTCAGATCCATAAGATTTAAAAAAAGTTTCATATTAACATACAAACAATAATACTTCAAGCATACTGATAAGGCAATTATGTCTTCTCAAAATAACATGGCCAAAGAAAGTTATCCCTACAAAATCATATAGTCTGGCCATGCTCCTCTACATCATGCAAAATATTCAAATCATGCACAACCCCGATGACAAGCCAAGCAATTGTTTCATACTTTTGGTGTTCTCAAACCTTTTCAACTTTCACGCAATACATGAGCGTGAGCCATGGACATAGAACTATAGGTGGAATAGAATATGGTGGTTGTGGAGAAGATAAAAAGAGGGAGATAGTCTCACCTCAACTAGGCGTATCGACGGGCTATGGAGATGCCCATCAGTAGATATCAACGTGAGTGAGTAGGGATTGCCATGCAACGGATGCACTAGAACTATAAGTTTATGAAAGCTCAATAATAAAAACTAAGTGGGTGTGCATCCAACTTGCTGGCTCATGAAGACCTAGGGCGATTTGAGGAAGCCCATCATTGGAATATACAAGGCAAGTTATATAATGAAAAATTCCCACTAGTATATGAAAATGACAAAATAGGAGACTCTTTATCATGAAGATCATGGTGCTACCTTGAAGCACAAGTGTGGAAAAAGGATAGTAACATTGCCCCTTCTCTCTTTTTCTCTCATTTTTTTCTCTTTTTATTTTTATTTTTTTTGTCCGGAGTCTCATCCTGACTTGTGGGGGAATCATATTCTCCATCATCCTTTCCTCACCGGGGCAATGCTCTAATAATGATGATCATCACACTTTAATTTACTTACAACTTAAGAATTACAACTCAATACTTAGAACAAAAATATGACTCTATATGAACGCCTCCGGCGGTGTACCGGGATGTGCAATGACTCAAGAGTGACATGTATGAAATAATTATGAAAGGTGGCTTTGCCACAAATACGATGTCAACTACAAGATCATGCAAAGCAATATGACAATGATGAATCGTGTCATAATAAACGGAACGGTGAAAAGTTGCATGGCAATATTGAAGGAAATATGCCCTAGAGGCAACAATGAAGTTATTATTTATTTCCTTATTTCATGATAAATGTTTATTATTCATGCTAGAATTGTATTAACCGGAAACTTAGTACATGTGTGAATACATAGACAAAACATAATGTCCCTAGTATGCCTCTACTTGACTAGCTTGTTAATCAAAGATGGTTAAGTTTCCTAACCATAGACATGTGTTGTGATTTGATGAACGAGATCAGATCATTCGGAGAATGATATGATGGACATGACCCTTACATTAGCTTAGCATTATGATCGTTACAGTTTCATTGCTACAGCTTTCTTCATGACTTATACATGTTCCTCAGAATATGAGATTATGGAACTCCCGAATACCGGAGGAACACCTTGTGTGCTATCAAACGTCAGAACATAAATGGGTGATTATAAAGATGCTCTACAGGTATCTCCGAAGGTGTTTGTTGGGTTGGCATAGATCGAGATTAGGATTTGTCACTCCGTGTTTCAGAGAGGTATCTCTGGGCCCTCTCGGTAATGCTCATCAATATAAGCCTTGCAAGCATTGTGACAAATGAGTTAAATACAGGTTGAAGTATTACAGAACGAGTAAAGAGACTTTTCAGTAACAAGATTGAACTAGGTATGATGATACCGATGATCGAATCTCGGGCAAGTAACATACCGATGACAAAGGGCACAATGTATGTTGTTATGCGGTTTGACCGATAAAGGTCTTCGTAGAATATGTAGGAGCCAATATGAGCATCCAGGTTCCACTATTGGTTATTGACCAGATATGTGTCTCGGTCATGTCTACATAGTTCTCAAACCCGTAGGGTCCGCACGCTTAACATTCAATGACGATATGTATTATGAGTTATGTGTTTTTGATGACCGAAGTTTGTTCGGAGTCTCCGATGAGATCACGGACGTGACGAGAAGTCTCGAAATGGTCGAGACATAAATATTGATATATTGGACGGCTATATTCGGAAACCGGAAGTGTTCCGGAAAGTTTCGGGTAAAACCGGAGTGCCGGAGGGGTTACCGGAACCCCCCGGGGAACTAATGGGCCACATTAGGCCTTGGTGGAGAGAGAGAGGAGCGGCAGGGCAGGCCGCGCGCCCCTCCCCCTTGGGTCCGAATTGGACGAGGGAAGGGGGGGGGGTGGCCGCCCCTTTCCTACTCCCTCTCCCTCTCCTTCCTTTCCCCTCTCTCCCTCTTGGTGGAATCCTACTAGGACTAGTAGTCCTAGTAGGACTCCCCTCTTGGGGCGCGCCCTAGGGGCCGGCCGGCCTCCCCCTTGCTCGTTTATATACAGGGGTAGGGGGCTCCCTAGAACACACAAGTTTCTCTTAACCGTGTGTGGTGCCCCCCTCCACAGTGACACACCTCGATCATACCATCATAGTGCTTAGGAGAAGCCCTACGCCGTAGCATCATCATCACTCTCGCCACGCCGTCATGCTGACAAAACTCACCCTCGTCCTCAACTGGATCAAGAGCATGAGGGACATCATCAAGATGAACGTGTGCTGAACACGGAGGTGTCATACGTTCGGTACTTGATCGGTTGGATTGTGAAGAAGTTCGACTACACAGATTGGCCAAGTCTGTAACCTAAGGATTATCCTCATTGTTGCACAGAAGAATTACCTCCTGGAAGCACCGTTGGGTGCCAGGCCTGCTACAGATGCTATTGATGACGTTAAGAACATCTGGCAGAGCAAAGCTGATGACTACTTGATGGTTTAGTGTGCCATGCTTTACGACTTAGAATAGGGACTTCAAAGACATTTTGAACGTCATGGAGCATATGAGATGTTCCAAGAGTTGAAGTTAATATTTCAAGAAAATGCCTGAGTTGAGAGATATGAAGTCTCCAACAAGTTCTACAGTTGCAAAATGGAGGAGAATAGTTCTGTCAGTGAACACATACTCAGAATGTCTGGGTACCATAACCACTTGACTCAGCTGGGAGTTAATTTTCCTGATGATAGTGTCATTGACAGAGTTCTTCAATCACTTCCACCAGGCTATAAAGGCTTCGTGATGAACTATAATATGCAAGGGATGAACAAGACTATTCCCTAGCTCTTTGCAATGCTAAAGGCTGCGGATGTAGAAATCAAGAAGGAGCTTCAAGTGTTGATGGTCAACAAGACCACTAGTTTCAAGAAAAAGAGCAAAAGGAAGAACGGGAACCTCAAGAAGAACGGCAAGAAAGTTGCTCCTCAAGAGAAGAAACCCAAGTCTGGACCTAAGCCTAAAACTGAGTGCTTCTACTGCAAAGGGATTGGTCACAAGAAGTGGAACTGCCCCAAGTATTTGGTGGATAATAAGGACGACAAAGTTAAAGGTATATTTTATATACATGTTATTGATGTGTACCTTACTAATGCTCGTAGTAGAGCCTGGGTATTTGATATTGGTTCTGTTGCTCATATTTGCAACTCAAAACAGGGGCTATGGATTAAATGAAGATTGGCTAAGGACGAGCTGACGATGCGTGTGGGAAATGGTTCCAAGGTCGATGTGATCATCGTTGGCACGCTACCTCTACATCTACCTTCAGGATTAGTTTTAGACTTGAATAACTGTTATTTGGTGCCAGTGTTGAGCATGAACATTATATATGGATCTTGTTTGATGCGAGACGGTTATTCATTTAAATCAGAGAATAATGGTTGTTCTATTTATATGAGTAATATCTTTTATGGTCATGCACCCTTGCTGAGTGGTCTATTTTTGTTGAATCTCGATCGTGATGATACACATGTTCATAATATTGAAACCAAAAGATGCAAAATTGATAATGACAGTGCAACTTATTTGTGGCACTGCCGTTTGGGTCATATCGGTGTAAGCGCATGAAGAAAGTCCATGCATATGGACTTTTGGAATCACTTGATTATGAATCACTTGGTGCTTGCAAACCGTGCCTTATGAGCAAGATTACTAAAACTCCGTTCTCCGGAACAATGGAATGAGCTACTGACTTATTTGAAATAATACATACAGATGTATGTTGTCCAATGAGTGTTGAGGCTTGTGGCAGGTATCGTTATTTTCTTACCTTCGCAGATGATTTGAGCAGATATGGTTATATCTACTTAATGAAGCATAAGTCTGAAACATTTGAAAAGTTCAAATAATTTTAGAGTGAAGTGGAAAATCATCATAACAAGAAAATAAAGTTTCTACGATCTGATCGTGGAGGTGAATATTTGAGTTACGAGTTTGGTCTTCATTTGAAACAATGTGGAATAGTTTCACAACTTACGCCACTTGGAACACCACAACGAAATGGTGTGTCCGAACGTCGTAGCCGTACTTTATTGGATATGGTGCAATCTATGATGTCTCTTACTGATTTACTGCTATCGTTTTGGGGTTATGCTTTAGAGACGACTACATTTACTTTAAATAGGGCACCATCAAAATCCATTGAGACGATGCCTTATGAACTTTGGTTTGGCAAGAAACCAAAGTTGTCATTTCTTAAAGTTTGGGGCTGCGATGCTTATCTGGAAAAGCTTCAACCTGATAGCTCGAACCCAAATCGAAGAAGTGCATCTTCATAGGATACCCAACGGAGACTGTTGGTACACCTTCTATCATAGATCCGAAGGCAAGATATTTTTTGCTAAAAAATGATCCTTTCTAGAGAAGGAGTTTCTCTCAAAAGAAGTGAGTGGGAAGAAAGTAGAACTTGATGGGGTAATTGTACCTTCTCCCTTATTGAAAAGTAGTTCATCACACAAATCAGTTCCAGTGATTCCTACACCAATTAGTGAGGAAGCTAATGTTGATGATCATGATACTTCGGATCAAGTTACTACCGAACCTCATAGGTCTTCCAAAGTGAGATCCACACCAGAGTGGTATGGTAATCCTGTTCTAGAAGTCATGTTACTAGAACATGGTGAACCTACAAACTATGAGGAAGCGATAATGAGCCCAGATTCCGCGAAATGGCTTGAGGCCATGAAATCTTAGATGGGATCCATGTATGAGAACAAAGTGTGGACTTTGGTGGACTTGCCCGATGATCGGCAAGCCATAGAAAATAAATGGATCTTCAAGAAGAAGACTGAAGCTGACAGTAATGTTACTGTATACAAAGCTAGACTTGTTGCGAAAGGTTTTCGACAAGTTCAAGGAGTTGACTACGATGAGACTTTCTCACCCATAGCGATGCTTAAGTCTGTCCGAATCATGTTAGCAATTGCTGCATTTTATGATTATGAAATTTGGCAGATGGATGTCAAAACTGCATTCCTGAATGGATTTCTGGAAGAAGAGTTGTATATCATGCAACCAGAAGGTTTTGTCGATCCAAAGGGTGCTAACAAAGTGTGCAAGCTCCAGCGATCCATTTATGGACTGGTGCAAGCCTCTCGGAGTTGGAATAAACGCTTTGATAATGTGATCAAAACATATGGTTTTATACAGACTTTTGGAGAAGCCTGTATTTACAAGAAAGTGAGTGGGAGCTCTACAACATTTCTAATATTATATGTGGATGACATATTGTTGATTGGAAATGATATATAATTTCTGGATAGCATGAACGGATACTTGAATAAGAGTTTTTCGATGAAAGACGTCGGAGAAGTTGCTTATATATTGGGCATCAAGATCTATAGAGATATATCAAGACACTTAATTGGACTTTCACAAAGCACATACCTTGATAAATTTTTGAAGAAGTTCAAAATGGATCAGTCAAAGAAAGGGTTCTTGCCTGTGTTACAAGGTGTGGAGTTGAGTGACACACAAAGCCCGACCGCTGCAGAAGATAGAGAGAAAATTAAAGTCATTCCCTATGCTTCAGCCATAGGTTCTATCATGTATGCAATGCTATGTACCAAACCTGATGTGTGCCTTGCTATAAGCATAGCAGGGAGGTACCAAAGTAATCCCGGAGTGGAGCACTGGACAACGGTCAAGAACATCCTGAAATACCTGAAAAGGACTAAGGATATATTTCTTGTTTATGGAGGTGACAAAGAGCTTGTCGCAAACGGTTACGTCGATGCAAGCATTAACACTGATCTGGATGACTCTAAGTCATAATTTGCATACGTATTTTTATTTAATGGAGGAGCTATCAGTTGGTGCAGTTCCAAGCAGAGCGTCGTGGCGGGATCTACGTGTGAAGCGGAGTACATTGCTGCTTTGGAAGCAGCAAATGAAGGAGTTTGGATGAAGGAGTTCATATCCGATCTAGGTGTCATACCTAGTGCATCGGCTCCCATAACCTTTGGTGACAATACTAGTGCATTGCCTTGGCAAAGGAATCCAGATTTCACAAGGGAACCAAGCACATCAAGAGACGCTTCAATTCCATCCGTCATCAAGTGTCGGAGGTGGACAAAGAGATTTGCAAGATACATACAGATCTGAATGTTGCAGACCCATTGACTAAGCCTCTTCTACGAGCAAAACAAGATCAACACCAAAACTCCATGGGTGTTAGAATCATTACTTTGTAATCTAGATTATTGACTCTAGTGCAAGTGGGAGACTGAAGGAAATATGCCCTAGAGGCAATAATAAAGTTATTATTTATTTCCTTATTTCATGATAAATGTTTATTATTCATGCTAGAATCGTATTAACCGGAAACTTAGTACATGTGTGAATACATAGACAAAACATAATGTCCCTAGTATGCCTCTACTTGACTAGATCATTAATCAAAGATGGTTAAGTTTCCTAACCATAGACATGTGTTGTCATTTGATGAATGATATCACATCATTAGGAGAATGATGTGATGGACATGGCCCATTCGTTAGCTTAGCATTATGATCGTTACAGTTTCATTGCTACTGCTTTCTTCATGACTTATACATGTTCCTCAGACTATCAGATTATGCAACTCCCGAATACCGAAGGAACACCTTGTGTGCTATCAAATGTCAGACCGTAAATGAGTAATTATAAAGATGCTCTACATGTGTCTCCGAAGGTGTTTGTTAGGTTGGCATAGATTGAGATTAGGATTTGTCACTCCGTGTTTCAGAGAGGTATCTCTGGGCCCTCTCGGTAATGCTCATCACTATAATACTTGCAAGCATTGTGATTAATGAGTTAGTTATGAGATGAAGTATTACAGAACGAGTAAAGAGACTTGCCGGTAACGAGATTGAACTAGGTATGACGATACCGACGATCGAATCTCGGGCAAGTAACATACCGATGACAAAGGGCACAACGTATGTTGTTATGCGGTTTGACCGATAAAGATCTTCGTAGAATATGTAGGAGCCAATATGAGCATCCAGGTTCCACTATTGGTTATTGACCAGAGATGTGTCTTGGTCATTTCTACATAGTTCTCGAACCCGTAGGGTCCGCACGCTTAATGTTAGATGACGATATGTATTATGAGTTATGTGTTTTTGATGACTGAAGTTTGTTCGGAGTCCTGGATGATGTCACAGACGTGACGAGGAGTCTCGAAATGGTTGAGACATAAATATTGATATATTGGACGGCTATATTGGGACATCAGAAGTGTTCCGGAAAGTTTCGGGTAAAACCGGAGTGCTGGAGGGGTTACCGGAACCCCCCGGGGAACTAATGGGCCACATTGGGCCTTGGTGGAGAGAGAGAGGAGCGGCCAGGGCAGGCCGCGCGCCCCTCCCCCTTGGGTCTGAATTGGACTAGGAAGAGGGTGCGACGCCCCCTTTCCTACGCCCTCTCCCTCTTCTTCCTTTCCCCTCTCTCCCTCTTGGTGGAATCCTACTAGGACTAGTAGTCCCATAGGGGCTATAATTGGAGATACTATTGTTTCTGGTACAAAAGTTCTTTTATCAATGGGAAATTCCCTTCCTTTGAGTGCGGTTTGAACTATTGATTTATAATTGGAAGTAACCAATTAGGTTTATGAGGAAACCTAGAAATCAATCACTGATCCAATTTGACTACCTCTATGGGATCCTAGTAGGACTCCCCTCTTGGGGCGCGCCCTAGGGGCCGGCCGGCCTCCCCCCTTGCTCCTTTATATAAAGGGGCAGGGGGCACCCTAGAACACACAAGTTTCTCTTAGTTGTGTGCAGTGCCCCCTCCATAGTGACACACCTCGATCATACCATCGTAGTGCTTAGGCGAAGCCCTGCTAACGGAATTCACCCTCGTCCTCGACTGGATCAAGAGCACGAGGGACGTCATCGAGCTGAACGTGTGCTGAACGCGGAGGTGTCGTACATTCGTTAGTTGATCGGTTGGATCGCGAAGAAGTTTGACTACATCAATCGTGTTATTGAAACGCTTCCACTTTCGGTCTATGAGGGTACATGGACACACTCTCCCCTCTCGTTGCTATGCATCACCTAGATAGATCTTGCGTGATCGTAGGATTTTTTTAAAATTACTGCGTTCCCCAACAAATATATCTTGGAATGGCTATGGAAATGCCATAATAGGTAGGTATGGTGGCTGTTTTGAGGAGGGTATATGGTGGGTATATGGTACCGGTGAAAGTTGTGCGGTACTAGAGAGGCTAGCAATGGTGGATGGGTGAGAGTGCGTATAATCCATGGACTCAACATTAGTCATAAAGAACTCACATACTTATTGCAAAAATCTATTAGTGATCAAAACAAAGTACTACACGCATGCTCCTAGGGGGATAGATTGGTAGGAAAAGACCATCGCTCGTCCCCGACCACCACTCATAAGGAAGACAATAAATAAATAAATCATTCTCTGACTTCATCACATAACGGTTCACCATACGTGCATGCTATGGGAATCACAAACTTTCACACAAGTATTTCTACAATCTACAATTACTCACTAGCATGACTCTAATATCATCATCTTTATATCTCGAAACAATCATAAGGAATCAAACTCCTCATAGTATTCAATGCACTTTATATGAAAGTTTTTATTATATCCCTCTTGGATGCCTATCATATTAGGACTAATTTTATAACCAAAGGAAATTACCATGATGTTTAAAAAGAGTCTCAAAATAATATAAGTGAATCATGAGATCTCAACAATTTCTATAAAATAAAACCACCACCGTACTCTAAAAGGATATAAGTGAAGCACTAGAGCAATATTGCCTATCTCAAAACATATAAGTGAAGCACATAGAGTATTCTAATAAATCATGATTCATGTGTGTCCCTATCAAAAGGTGTGTACATCAAGGATATTTGTGGCAAACTAAAAAGCAAACACTCAAATCATACAAGACTCTCCAAGCAAAACACATATCATGTGGTGAATGAAAACATAGCCTCAAGTAAAGTTACCGATAGACGAAGATGAAAGAGGGGATGCCTTCCGGGGCATCCCCAAGCTTAGGCTCTTGGTTTTCCTTTAATATTACCTTGGGGTGCCTTGGGCTTCCCCAAGATTAGGCTCTTGCCGCTCCTTATTTCATAGTCCATCAAATCCTTACCCAAAACTTGAAAACTTCACAACACAAAACTCAACAGAAAATCTCATAAGCTCCGTTAGTATAAGAAAATAAATCACCACTTCTCGTACTATTGTGAACTCATTATTTATTTATATTGGTGTAATATTTACTGTATTCCAACTTTTCCATGGTTCATACCCCCTGATACTACCCATAGATTCATCAAAATAGGCAAACAACACATAGAAAACTGAATCTGTCAAAAACAGAACAATCTGTAGCAATCTGGAAACTTTGAATACTTGTGTAACTCCAAAAATTCTGAAAAATTAGGACAACCTAGGAAATTTGTGTACCAATCTTTTGAAAAATAATCATATAAAAAACACGCTTCTATGAATTATGAAAATTATTTTCCTGGGCACAAAAGTTTCTGTTTTTCAGCAAGATCAAAACAACTATCACCGTAAGCCATCCCAAAGGTCTTACTTTGCACAAACACTAATTAAAACACAAAACCACATATAACCGGGGGCTAGATGAATTAGTCAAAGCAAAATCGGAGCAAAAATCAAATAACAAAAATAAAATTGGGTTTCCTCCCAACAAGCGCTATTGTTTAACGCCCTTAGCTAGGCATAAAAACATGAATAGATGTAGGTATTGTCATCTTTGGTATGCAATCCATAAGTAGCTCTCATAATAGATTCATGTGGCAACTTAATTTTCTTTCTAGGAAATTGTTCCATGCCCTTCCTTAACGGAAATTGAAATCTAATGTTTCCTTCTTTCATATCAATAATTGCATCAATTGTTCTAAGGAAAGGCCTACCAAGAATAATAGGACATGTAGGATTGCAATCTATATCAAGAACAATGAAATCTACGGGCACATAATTCCTATTTGCAACAATAAGAACATCATTAATCCTTCCCATATGTTTCTTAATAGTGGAATCCGCAAGATGCGAATTTAAAGAACAATCATCAAATTCACGAAAACCTAACACATCACATCAAGTTTTTGGAATCGTGGAAACGCTAGCACCCAAATCACACAAAGCATGGCACTCATAATATTTAATCTTAATCTTAATAGTAGGTTCCCACTCATCATAAAGTTTTCTAGGAATAGAAACTTCTAGTTCAAGCTTTTCTTCAAAAGATTGCATCATAGCATCAACGATATGTTTAGTAAAAGCTTTGTTTTGATTGTAAGCATGAGGAGAATTCAACATGGAATGCAACAAGGAAATACAATCTATTAAAGAACAATTATCATAATTAAATTTCTTGAAATCCAAAAGAGTGGCTTCATTGCTACTTAAAGTTTTGACCTCTCCAATCCCACTTTTATCAATTTTCGCATCAAGATCTAAAAACTCTGAATCATTGGGACACCTTTTAACTAGAGTTGACCCATCTCCAGTCCCATCTTTATCAAGATTTATATTGGAAAACAAAGATTCAATCAGAGTTACATCAATCACTTTAATATCTTCATTATTAATTAAAGACTCTGGTTTAGCGGCCATCTTATTAACTAAAGTAGCTTGTTTATCAGAAATCTGGCCTATTAAATTTTCAAGGTGAGCAAACTTAGACTTCAAACCATAAAATTCCTTAGACATATCATCAAGCTCTTTATTCATGTATTCCATAAAACTTTTCTGCTCCTTAAGCTTGTTTCAAAAGAAACTATTATGCTCAAATTGTAAAGATATGAAGCTCTTAACATTTTTTCAATTTATTCCAACCTCCTATAGTAAGGATCAACATTATTTGGTTGAGCCATGAAGGCAGGCAAGCACACCAACACACGAGCACACAATAAGCAAACGAAGAAGATCAACGGAGGAGGGGCAAATAAAAGGGCAAAGAAAAAGGCGAATCTTTTTGAAAATCATTTTAGAAGTGGGGGAGAGGAAAATGAGGGGCAAATGGCGAACAATGTAATGCAAGAGATGAGAGTTTTATGATGATTACTTGGTATGTCTTGACTTGCCGTAGATCTCCCTCGCAAAGGCGCCAGGAATTCTTCCTGCTACTTCTTGAGCTTGCATTGTTTTTTCCCTTGAAGTGGAAAGGGCTATGCAGCAAAGTAGAGATAAGTATTTCCCTCAGTTAGAGAACCAAGGTATCAATCCAGTAGGAGACAACGCACAAATCACCAAGACCTGCAGAAACAATCAAACAACTTGTAGCCAACGCGATAAAGGGGTTGTCAATCCCTTCACGGTTACTTGCAAAAGTGAGATCTGATAGAGATAGAATAAACTAAACAAAATATAAAGTAAATATTTTTGGTATTTTTGGTTCATAGATCGGAAATTAAAAGATTGCAAAATAGTATATCAGAAACTTATATGATGGAAAATAGACCCGGGGGCCATAGGTTTCACTAGTGGCTTCTCTCAAGATAGTAAATAATATGGTGGGTGAACAAATTATTGTCGAGCAATTGACAGAAAAGCGCAAAGTTATGATGGTATCTAAGGCAATGATTATGAAATATAGGCATCACGTTCGTGTCAAGTAGACCGAAATGATTCTGCATCTTCTACTATTACTCCACGCATTGACCGACTCCTTCCTGCATCTAGAGTATTAAGTTCATGAAGAACAGAGTAACTCATTAAATAAGATGATATGATGTAGAGGAATAAACTCAAGCAATATGATGTAAACCCCATATTTTTATCCTCGATGGCAACTATACAATACGTGCCTTGCTGCCCGTACTGTCACTGCGAAAGGGCACCGCAATATTGAACCCAAAGCTAAGCACTTCTCCCATTGCAAGAAAAACCAATCTAGTTGGCCAAACTAAACTGATAGTTCAAAGAGAATTACAAAAATATCAAATCATGCATATACGAATTCAGAGAAGATTCAAATAATATTCATGGATAAGCTGATCATAAATCCACAATTCATCGGATCTCGACAAAACACACTGCAAAAGAAGATTACATCGGATAGATCTCCAAGAACATCGAGGAGAACATGATATTGAGAATCAAAGAGAGAGTAGAATCCATCTAGCTACTAGCTATGGACTCATAGGTCTGAGGGAAACTACTCACGCTTCATCAGAAGGGCAATAGAGTTGATGTAGAAGCCCTCCGTGATCGAATCCCCCTCTGGCAGGATGCCGGAAAAGGCCCCTAGATGGGATCTCACGGGTGCAGAAGGTTGCGGCGGTGGAAAAGTGTTTTCGTGGATGCTTCTGGTGGTTTGGGGATATATGTGAATATATAGGGCCAAGGGTTAGGTCAGAGGAGTCCCAAGGAGCACTACAAAAAAATACAGTTCCGTGATGATACGTGTTTGTCAAAGTAGGTCACGTTTTCTGTCATGCATGTGCATCCATGACGATTTTATGACAGAATCAAGATAGTCATACCTGTGCTGTCATAGAAGTGTTCCATGACATTACCAAAATTATCATCACGGAAGTGTCCACTTCCATGACGATAAATCGCGTGTCACGGAAGTGCTTTTGTCAAGGGTGACCGACACGTGGCATCCACCGTAACAGAATGCCGTTAACCTATCGGGTCCGGTTTTGGATCCAATAACCCGTTAACAGCCCAGACCAATGGGGATTTTCCATGTGTAAAATCATCATTGGCTGGAGGAAACACGTGTCGGCTCACTGTTTGGACAGATGTCATCCACTTATTGGACCGAAGGCGCCTATGATACATCGACACGTGGCACGGCCCAACAGAGGCCCATTCCTGTGAAAAGGCTAGCACGTTTGACTTGGTCAAAAGGTGGCGGGCCGGCCCACGTAAAGCATGTTAATGGCCTATTCGCATATTGCCCATTTACAACCCGTTAACCCAGGGCCTGTTACGACCTACCCGAATTAGGCCCAGTAGCATCATTTGGGCCGTCCAATATGATTCCAGCCCGTTTTTACTTCTGGCCCATGTATGGCCCATGACGTCTTTCGGCCCATATGAGGCCCTTTTTAACTCTTGGTTCATTAACGAGCCATGGAGAAACTGGCCCGTAATGAACCGTGTATCACTTTATACCCATTAACGGCCCATTATTCCCTTGGGCCATTTCCATCCCATGTTTTCTTTTGGCCTGCTCAGGGCCCATTTATTCTTGGGCTCATTTCCAACATTCGCTTACTTACAACCCGTTACTGTCATTTTCTGCTTGTGGGCCAAATTCATCCCATTGTTACAGTCGGCCCGTTTGTGGCCCGTTAATATGTTGGGCCATTTTATAGCATCATCAAATATGGCCTATTAACGATGGCCCATTATGGTCGGCCCATGAACGGACGATTCCAACTCTAGCCCATTTACGGCCATAATGCGGTCTGTTATTGGCCCATGTTTGGTCAATCGATCGTACGGCCCGTATAAGGCCCATTGATGATACGGCCCGTAGAAGGCCCATTGTTTCTATGGACCATAGAAGGCCCATTGTTTCTACGGCCTGTAGGATGCCTAGTGTCACTACAGTAAATTTGTAGCCCATGGTTATTGTGGCCTAGTTTTAAAAAATAGGTTATTGCGGCCACTAGCAAACCGAGGAAAAATAATTGCACTGATTACAAGCAAACAAATAAATAGGACAACAAGGAAATAAATAAGCAATCAACTTACGCTAGGCTATCACGGCTATTACACATATTACATCCACTGGGCATCAAAGTTCGCCACCAGTGCAAATATAGGGAACAAAGCAGCATATTACATACACTGGCCGTCAAAATTGGCCACCAGTGCAAATAAACGCGACAGCAAAATAAGAGCATAACTGAAACAACTTCAGAAGAGCTCAAGAAACGTTATCCTGGGTATCCACCATGCTGGCAATAAGCTTAACAGGTCCATAACTAAAACCACTTCAGAAGAGCACAAACAGGTCCACAACTAAAACCACTTCAGAAGAGCTCAAGAAACAATATCCTGGGTACCCATAATGCTGGCAAGATGCTTAGCAAGCTTATTAACTTTCTCTTGTTTGGCGCTTAAATCCTCCAGCGCTTGCTGTTGCACAAGAAAGTATGCATCTGAATTCTGCAGGGACTTCCTTAGTCCTTCGCCTTCTTGCCGCAGCACAGCTGACTGATGCCTTTCTGCTTGTAGCTGAGACTGAAGAAGCCGAAGTGATTCAGGTAGCGAGTTCGAAGAGCTTGTGCCAGCGGTACTGGCCAGTAACTCGAACACTACATCAACACATGACTGTGGGGTTTTCTCACTGTCTACAAGATTGTTTTTATCACCTTTCTTGGAGACCAACAGGGTTGTCTCACTATCTTGAACCTTATCTGCATTACTTTCTCTACCATTGCATAGTGGGGTGCTCTTCTCCAATATTTTGTTTGCATACTACAAGAGAAACAAGCAAACACATCATAAGTTTAGCATGTAGTATACGAAACTCATTTTGGTAAACCGCTTCAGTAGTAAGGTGGACAGGATAACATGATGAAACAAACATATATCTATGTACTATGGTCACTATATTGTCCATATCATTCTAGTTTATGTTGCCTAATCAAGATAGAGACACAGTTCAACTCATATATTTTTAAGACACAACATCATAGACAGAATATAAGTGTGAGAAACTACACAACATTGGCAACACTTGTAATGTGCATCACATGAGAACATAACTATTTATACAACTGAAACTGAAATCAACATAGAGCAAGAAGTTAGAACAGCAATCCAGTTAAAGAAATACGTTTAAAACATACCCGTTGCGCCATTGGAGTTTCAATTGGATCCTTCAAATTCGGAAGTAGTTGGTATGAGTAAATACAGTGATGCAACAGCAAAGGAGTATGGGCCATAGCTACGGAATCTGACCTAAGAACACTTGCTCTTCTGCTTTAAACGTGGAGTTTGGGTTAGCTATGGTGGTCTTCATGCTTTGGGCACTGCAGTTGCTTTACAAACTGCTCGTGTGGGGATATACTATGGTGGACATGGTGCTTTGTCAACTAGAAGTGGGTTACTATCCGCTGGGGTTGCAGTTAGATGGGTTGTAGTTGGTTCTCTGCCCAACGGTGTAAGTGTGCAATCTAGAAGAGTCTCGATTATGTGTGGTGGGGCTAGTTTGTGGGCCAGTACAACCATGGTTCTATCTGCATCGACGGGTAGCAGTGTCTTTCATGAAGAACGGGTTTTTGCTCCCTTAGACACTACCATCACTCCCTCAATTCAAATGGCTGATAAACAAGAAAAGAAATTGAATGTACATACATTGTATGATAGACAGATGTGGTAATTCACATATATGTTGTCTAACCAAACAGGACATCATGACACAATTTCACATATATGATGCCTAACTAAACAGGATAGCATGACACAGTTTCAGATATATGATGGATAACTTAACATGATATAATGGCATAATTCAACATATGATGAGTATCTAAATGGGATGACATGACAAAACTATATGATGTCTTTCTAAAATAGGCTGGGATGAAATAATTGACATACATGTTGTCTAAGTATACAAGATGGCATGATATAATTGACATAATTGATTCATATACTAAGCAGCTGGCACTTGCATGTATGATCTCTAAACTAGGCAAATGGAATTCAATATTGTGCATATGTTGTCTAAACTAAGCAATGCAAGACACCATATGCATGATATGAGAAATATAAACATTACAACTTAGAGCATACACCTCAGGTGGGATATAAGACTAGTCATCTGTCTCTGAATCCTCCTCTAAGGAGCTCCTTGTAACCATCGAGATATATGCTTCAACAGGTACCATTGCCTGCTCTGAAGACCTTATTTTCACTCCAGATTTTTCCATAATCGGCTCAAATTGCTGATACACATGAAAAGTAGTTCAATATACATAGATTGTCAACAAATGGAATATGTAATGAAAAAAAGATGGCATGAGATAATTCACATATATGATGCCTGGCTACATGGCGGTGCATAATTCACATATATGATAACTTGATGGAAAACATGGCATTGCATAATTCACATATCTGATATAGAAAGCAATCAGGAGGCATTCACACAAAGCATGGCTAATCTAAGCAGATGGCATGGCAATGCAAGACACCATATCCATGATATGAGCAATATAACCCTGCCAAGTTAGAGCATGCACCTCGGGGGGGGGGGGGATACGACTGGTCATCTGTCCCTGAATCCTCCTCTGAGGAGCTATCTGTAACCAGCAAGAAATCTACACCGACAGGTAGCACTGACTGGTTAGAAGACCTTGTTTTCACTCCAGATTTTCCCATGACCGACTCAAATGGCTGATGCACAAGAAGAGTAGATGAATGTATAAACATTGTTGACAAATGGAATACATTATGAAAAAAATGGCACGTTACAATTCTCATATACGATGATTGGCTAAACAGGATGGCATTGCATGATTCACGTATATGATGCCTGGCTAAAGAAGATGGCATTGCATAATTCCCATAGACTCCCTCCATCCCTAAATATTTGTCTTTTTAGAATTTCAAATGGACTACCACATATGGATGTATATAGACATATTTTAGAGTGTAGATTCACTCATTTCGCTCCGTATGTAGTCACTTGGTGAAATATCTAAAAACACAAATATTTAGGAACGATGGGAGTATGATATAGAAACCAAACAGGTGGTATTCACACAAAGTAAATCTAAACTAAGCTGATGACATATAAGATGTATAATGTAAGCAATGCGAGGCGCCATATGCATGATATGACCAACATCAGCATGCTAGGTTAGAGAAAACACCTCAGGTGGTAAATAGGAGTCGTCGGCTCCCTCTGAATCCCCATCTCAACAGTTATCTTCCTCTGGAATACAATCTGGAATGGCGGGAGGGGGGCACTTCGCCCACCATGGAGCGGCGTCTGCATGCCATTATATTCGCACGCAACGGTCTTCTCCTTTTCTCTACATGTTCAGTATGATTGTGTACAATATCTGACATGCAAAAATAGTTAGATTTTGTAAGGCCTAACGGGTGCATGCAAAAATCAAGACTTATGGTAGCAAACGAGTGGATGGATGCAAAACTAATGATAGCATGTAGATTATAGCTTTAGTTTAAAAAGATAGACAATGGATCATCTATTGTTTGTTGACCACCTAACATGAACCACATAGAAGACCCCAGATGAACCAGATAGTAGATAGATACTATTCATTGTTGCCTCGATATAAGACCCACGGGCATTTTAAAACTCAAGTTTGAACAATAAAGTAGCAGGTAATAATAACCAATGAATAACATAAGCAAACACGAAAGACTGCGACCTCTCTTCCGGAACTGTGTAGTCCTCAGGTTCATTTGCTCAGTCAATGATGGTAATGCAGTTAACATGGCTGCCGGCAACGGGGAAGATGATATGAGGCGGCGAAAGAAAGTCTACAGGGGGAATCTCTGCTGCAGTGAACGCTTCTATCGATGGTGCACCTCAGGTGGGGTGTATGACGGCAAGGCAGGAGCAGGACATAACACACAGAGTTTTCTTTGACGACTATTTGAAAATGAAGTAAATCTATAAGGGCTCCTTAGAATTGGAGGATTCTATAAATGTGGGGACAGGAAAAACACAGGAATAGGATAGGAATGCACGTGCAAAACAGAGCATTTGGAAACATAGGATTTCAGTCAACCTGGGTGTTTGATTCACATGAATTGGAAGAACACAGGAATGGAGAAACATGGTCAAATTAAAGTCAAACCACGTGAAAATGAAAAATAAGAATCTTATTATGCCAGTAATGCAATTGGTTCTGTTCTTCATGCATATTAATTTGAAAAGGATGTCCAAGTGAATGTTAAAATTCCTACGTTTTTTTCTTTGAAAGAGACACCAAAAAAAATCCTTCAGTTTTGCTTTGCTCCACTCCTTCTAACCAAATGCATGAATAGTAGTACCATAGTAGTTCTATAGCAAAGGATCCCTGAGGGATCGACATGAATGCAGAGTAACAAAGTGATGCGACGAGTGTACAACCTCTTTGGCATAGCCTTGTGGACCTTAGCATCATTGGGTTGGACGTGGAGGATGGTGATGCTGGTGTGACTGTCGGAGGCGAGGAAGAAGATCTGAGGCCTCAAGAAATGGCGCCGAGGGTACCGCTCCGCTGTGATGGACGGTTCCGTCGTTGCAGTAGCTCCGGTGAGGTGTACGACGGCGAGGCTGAAGCAGGACAAGACATACAACGTTAATTTGAAGTGGGACTCTAATATCATCTGCAATAGATGATGTAAAATACATCACCAAAAAGTGCTAGATGTAAAAAGCATTAGCCGTGCCACGGCCGCTCTGATAGATGCTGTAAGTACTGTTCACTCTGAACTTAACTGAAGAAACTGAACTTTACAGTCGAAATTGAATTTTACTGTCAAAACTGATTGAACTAGTAGCAGAGCATTGCAATAGATGTTTAGGGCGTTCGAGCAATAGTAGCAGAGAAGCAGTGATCTAAATCAGTAGACGCTCAAGCAGGGAACACACTAGCAGAGAGCAAGTCGTGTAGTAGCACCACGAGCGAGTGCTGAAGTAGCAACTCCTGTAGCTGTCGAAGGTCGTGCAGCAGCAGCAGCAGCAGTGTGAGTGAGAGCAAGAGCAGAGGAGCAGCACGAACAAGAGCAAGAGCGGAGCAGCAATGCAACCGACAGCAATAGCAGAGCAGAGCAGCAGCATGAACGAAAGCAAGAGCAGTGCAGCAGCTTGACCGACAGCAAGAACAGAGCCACGACATGAGCGAGAGCCGGAGCAGCAGTAGCAACAGCGCGAGCGAGAGCCGGAGTAGCTGTAGCTAGTGCCGGTGTGGAAGTTGCCGCCAAGCAAGCAACAACATGGGGGAGAGACGCCGTGGATGAAGTGGCCGGCGACGGCGCTGTCGATGGAGACCCGCCATGGCTGCTCGGTATCGAGCATCGGCAGCCCTGTGAGATCAAATAAAAGATAAAATGTTGCGGTCAGTGCAGAACCTCCTTGGTGGCGTCGAGTTGGCCTCGGCTTCATCGAAGGAATTGGTGAGGGTGCTACGGTGACGGTGGGGCAGGTCAAGACGGTGTTGTGGGCATGGAGGTGGCGCGATAGACGAGGCGAACATCAGGGCAGCTCCTTGGAGGTGGAGGACGGGGCGGCTGATCCGGCCGGACGAGGATATCGAAGACAGATCCTCATCCTATGCTGTGGATGAGGGACGGCGACCTGTTGCGCTGGACGACATAGTCGGGGAAGAGTCTCCGGCTGGGCGGCGGTCGAGAGGCCGACGGAGGAGCGTGGGGTTTCGCATGTTTTGGCGGCCTCGGTGTATGAATGGGGGGAACAAAGGGGAAGGAAGGGGGAGCCATGGCTTAGGGACGCACTTGTCTGAAATGTAGGGTAAGTTACCAGCATACCCCCAGCGGTTTTCACACCGCGACATCGAGCTTCATTTCCGTCTGAGGGGTCGAAGGGGGATTTCGCTTGTATGGGTTGCGGGACCGATTTCAGATGAGGAGGGTCGTCGAAATTTTGGGATAACAAGGCACGGCGTGGGTTGAAGAGGCGGGAGTTTCAACACAGGTGAGACAAAAGATACTCAAGCTTGAAAATTTCGGGATAACAAGGTGCAGGTTCCTTGTTCGGCAGAACAAACTTAACGTGTACAAAAAAACAATTCATACAAGACACAAGAGAGTCATGTCGCCTTTTACTATATTGCTATAAATGCCATTGAAAAAACTACAAGAAAAATGTAAAAAAATCGGGGGAACAAAGATTACCCTTTACAGTACCAAATCGATTCACACTTCTCTCAACAAGAACAAAAAACAAATCAATTCCCACCAAAAGAAAGAGTAATGTCCCTTTTTATATGATTACAAATACCAGGATCTCGAATTTCAATTTTTGAATCCAGGTTATGTTGAATTCGAATATATCGATAGGTGACCTTGTAGTTTATAATTGTTGTAGTCGTACATTTTGATCTTCCATCATATATGAACATTTTACTCCACCCTATGAACATATATATTGTCGTCTACCATATGGACTAAATTTGAATCAATTTTCCTTACTTGAATACAATTGTTGTCAAGTTATACAATCATTTAAATATTTTCTTGATAACAAAAAACATGCATATAGCAGTAATCATATTTCACTATGAACTACATGTACCATATGATCTCCAATTCAAATATTTGTATCCATTTTATGTTGAATTCAAATCATAGTACATTGGTCTAGGTAGCGAGATGTTCGGAATAATCTAAACCCTGTTTTCATATGTATAATTTTTGGCTGAATTGGGACAAGTTTTGGTATAAGCTTCTTGCAAAACCGGAGATTCTCTCAACAAGCCTCGTGGTTCCGAGAGGGAACGTGTCACCTTTGTGTGCGAAACGATATACGCTGCCTCCCCCCTGATTTTCTTTACAGAGGCAACACAGAACTATATGAGTGCCCTATTAAATTTTGGAATTATTCCGGGTTCGTTTGGCCTTTTTATACATTAATTGAGTTTCTGGACATTTAATGTGTATAATGCAAATTTGAACTGTAGGCACATGCTCCGGTGCACCAAAGTTGGTTGAAAAATCACATGTGTGTCCTTGGTTGAATTTCTAGGTCCCATGCAAGAAATGAGAATGAAATTCAAACATCTCGGCGTCGTGACTCGGCCGAGAACATCGAGAAACTTGGATTTTAAATTCATGTAAATCCAAAACTCGCCTGGAAATCATGAAACTTGGCATGGTGTCATGTCATGGCACTAAGATGCTGTGGTAAATAATTGGGCCGATTTGGAACAAGTTTTGGTATAGGGGCCGTTTGGATTATGCCCATACCAGCACGACCAAAATGTCGGCATGCCAAAATTTTGGCGAAGGAAATAGCCGCCGGAACTCGCCCACACGCTAGTGCGGAATCACAACAGCTAGCCAAAAAGTTGGCTGTGAGCCAAAAACTTGGGTGCGATCCAAACACTGGCCCAACCTATGGTCAACGACCAAAATTTTGGAAGGGCAGCTTGGGGCTGCCATCCAAACAGCCCCATAAGCTTCTTGCAAATCGAAGCTTCTCTCAAGAAGGCTAGTGGTTCTGAGAGGGAACATGCCACCTTTGAGTGTGAAACGATATACACTGCCCCCCTTGAGTTTCTTTACAAAGGCAACATAGAACTACATGAGTGCCCTATTAAATTTTGGAATTATTCCAGGTTCGTTTGTCCTATTTATACATTAATTGAGTTTCTGGTCATTTAATGTACATAATTCAAATTTGAACTACAAGCACATGCTCCCGTGCACCAAAGTTGGTTGAAAAATCGCATATGTGTCCTCGGGTGAACTTCTAGGTCCCATGCAAGAAATAGGAATAAATTTCAAACATCTGGGCATCATGGCTCGGTCGAGAACATTGAGAAACTTGGTTTTAAAATTCTTGTAAATCCAAAACACGTCTAAAAATCATGGAACTTTGCATGGTGTCATGTCATGGTACTACCATGTTGTGGTAAAAAATTGGCCGAATAGGAAAATTTTTGGTATAAGCTTCTTGCAAACCGAAGCTTCTCTCAGGAATGCTCGTGGTTCTGAGAGGGAACGTGTCACCTTTGTGTGCATAATTCAAATTTGAAATACAAGCACATGCTCCAGTGCACCAAAGTTGGTTGAAAAATCACATGTGTGTCCTCGGGTAAATTTCTAGGTCCCATGCCAGAAATGTGAATGAAATTCAAAATTCTGGGCGTCGTGGCTGGGCTGGAAACATTGAGAAACTTAGTTTTTTAATTCTTGTAAATCCAAAACATGCATGACAATATTGGAACTTGGCTTGGTGCCATGACATGGCACCAACATGTTGTGGCAATTTTGTTGTCCAATTTGCGAAGGCACACACATTAACAATCAACAAGTCATTTTGGAACAAGTGTTGTCACATTACAATCAGAAACACAAGTATTATTGAAACCGTGGGCGTTCTATTTACCATTTACGTGCCGCCACGCGTCCCCTTTTTTTACTAGATACGAGGCGCCGTGCAGGGTAGCTATTTGAGTACGGGAGGCATGCGATCAGACCCCTGCGCATGCTTATCGGGAGGAGAGCCCTTTGACCTCCATCTGCCGTCCACCTCTCTCCCAAGGTCTCACTTAATGGCACACGAGCCTCTGTTTAATGGCGTGGATATGTCTCACTCGACTGAGATTTAAGAGAGATAAAAAGAAAATCTGAAAAGAAAATTCTACACGGATCTTGTTGTAAGATCTGACAGACCTATATAGCATCTACTACAACTTATAGCAAGTGTGATGAATATATAAGGACGATGATAGTGGATAATAAATGTCTTACATAATTAGGAAGATAATTTAAAAAGCCACATGCGGCTACGCCCGAAATACACAAGGGCAAAAAAAGAAGGAAGACAACGATCTGGCTTGCTGATCTCTACTTTCTTGATGCGTTGCTACAGGCCACAGGAACTAGTCTCCATGGCAAGCGGCGATGAGCTCTTTCGTGTCCTCAAGACGATGCTTGAGAGCATCCACGGATTCCTCCACCAGCCTTTGGCGCTCGATGCGGAGCATGTCATTCTCATCCATAAGTTTCTTGACGATGACGTCGGTCCTCTTCAACAAGGCACTAGTCTCCTCCTGCCGGTCTGCACTTCGGACAATCTTCGCCCTCAGCAGGTCGCGCTCGGCCCCGGAGCCTCTCATTGTCCTCCCTTAGTTGTCGGATGACGCCGGTAGCCTGTTCAAATCAGGCTTTCAGGTCATCCTACAACCTCACCTAGCCGTAGATCTGATCCATCTGGCTATGGACGATCACATGCATGCACTTGTAAGAGTCGTTGCCTGCCCACGAGACATTTTCCCAGGCTGTCGCGGCGCGGCAGGACATCTATGCTGCATTCGTGGTGTGGCAGGACATCTTTGCTGCTTCCGCGGCATGGCCGGACCAGTCTGCTACATCGACGGCATGGCGGGACCTCCGTGCTGCTTTGGCGGCGCGGCAGGACCTGTGTGCTGCTACTTCCGTGTGGCGGGACATGTCGGCTGATTTTGCGGTGAGGCGGGACATCTCTCGTGCTTCCGCTTCCATGCTCGCCTCTCCCTAGTGGTAATCTCTCGACCCAGAACTCGCGTTGTCCATGGCAGACGCAAGGGAAGGATGCTGAATGACTTATTTGTTTTTGTGGATGAGGAGTTGAGGAGGAATGTGCAGTCATCTTGGCATAGTAGTATTTATAACCGAGTACTAATACGCTCCTAAGTGGGAAACCGTTTAGGTTGTGATCATTGTGAATAGGTTTGCAATTAAATATAGCGTGGTAGTAGTAGTAATTTGGAATGTGACGAGACGCAAGCATAAATTTATTGACGGTTCTAGTTTCGAAGTGCGACACTATTCCTAGATGGTGTAACGTGGGCACGTGTTCTCGGCCGTGGTGTAGCATATGCCATGGTAGTTCTTTTTCTACTGCTGTGTACGTGCAATAACCGGCACCGTCGGATACATATCTTACGGTTATTGGGGCGTTTGACAGGAATAGCCGCGTGGCGAGCTATAGACTAGTCTTTTTTTCAGACGCATTACACCTATCTCTCGGGACTTCTCGCATGCACCATCTCTAGCTCCCTAGGTCGATGCCACCCACATACACTTGTACTCTGAGTTTAGTACGTTATACAGGAAGAGAAGAGGTGCACGCACGCACTCGTCCTCTCTCACACACGCATCTGTAGCTACGAATTGTAGTGTTCTCAACCATCCGATTGGCTCTATCATAGGTTTCACATTGCTCCTTGGCCTTGAGATTGAGAAGTTTAAAACACAAAGGCTAAGCTAGAGGCGCGAGGTTTTGGTTAATGTGCAGGCCGCACACGAGACCAACACGACACGAGCTTCGTCTGCCTGATGCGCAGTCCAGTGAGTTGTCCAACACAACCAGGCCCTGCTTGGTATCTGCGCCTCGACTTATGCGCAGAGAAATTAGGGTCGGAGGGAGTACTACTAGTAGTACTACTACTTTGATGTGTCGCGTCAACTCGCACAAGTTGAAACACTTCGTGAACAAACAAGCATATAAGCTCCCTTCGTCCGAAAATACTTGTCATCAAAATGAATAAAAAGGGACGTATCTAGAACTAAAATACGTCTAGATACATCTCATTTTATCCATTTTGATGACAAGTAGTACTTCTTACCCAAGGGAACTTTATATCCAACACACACAAAATATCCGTTCGAATATTGGAAATTACTGATCTGATGTCGAAGTAATTGCGGCATCGCCACCAAAACCCACCATCTCTTAAGCTAAAGTAGATCGAGCTAATCCCTATATTAGCATATTACTAAGATCTACAGAAGGCACTGTAGAAACATTTAGGACGTGAGCTTGTCAAACTGAATGTGGAGGGACACCAGCTTAGCCCCGGCCAGCAGCTTGGGTGGAACTATGAAGAAGGTCAACTCCTGCACGGCGACGTCGCCGGGATCCTTGCTGCTTGTCACCTCCATTTCCACCTAGGCGGTGTCGGTCATGCCTTTGGGCTCCCTCGGCAGGCCATTCACCCACAACATGGCCACGTAGTGCGGTAGTGGGGACGCCCCCGCTCTGATGCAGATGCCCCACACGGTGATAGGCGCGCCAATGTCGAGCACGCCGTCAAACAAGAAAAATGTGCGGCCGTCCTTCTCCACGAACATCAAGAGCCGTGGCTCCGACAGTGGCACTTGCCACTGGAGCACCTTGCCATACTGGATCTTGTGCACAGGCATGGAATGTGCGGTGCTGATGTGGTGGTAGGGCGCCGACGGCGGGCCTTCGTAGCCGCAAAGGGCACGGGTCATTTGTAGGGCACGAACGGACACACGCTCTGGTGATCGGCGAGCTTGTGGTAAGTGACGTTGAGCCCACAGCCTTCATGCGGGCACTCCACCCTCACCGACGAAAGGACGGCGTCCACCGCCGTGTTCCGCACGTCGAAGCCACCGCCGCGCTCGCACTTCTGGCACTGCTGCTGGTTCCCAGGGCGCTTGACGTGACAGTCCGCGCAGGCCAGGTGCCCTCCCTTGCACTTCACAAATCAATCGAACAGCACATCAATCAAGAAACCTGCACCTTTCTCAATCAGCCGAACGGACGAGGTGTATTCGAACCTCATACACTAGAGGCTTCAAGGGGCGGAGGCACAAGGGGCGGTGGAGCAAGGTGAGGTCCATCGAGACCATAGAGACCTCCATCGTCGGGTCCTGTTCCATCTGCATGATCTCGCCCTCCTCATGCACAACCATCTCTCGCTTTAGGGCCGGGGAATTACAAAGCTTTACCATCACATATTCATACTACTTCAAGGTGCATTAAATCAACACATGCAAGTATCAAAAGGAGAGTCACGGCATGCAAGCATGCGTTGTATATAATGCATCGGTAAACGCAAATTACTGAAATATATCGAGTGTACTGCTTTGATGTGTTGCGTCAACTCGTACAACAACGAGAAGCTTGATTATCCTCTCCCTCGCGGACTGAGCTTCGGTGCCTTAACTGCACATGTCTTTGGTTGTATGACAGGTTGGCCACCCACCTGTTGGGCCCATCTGTGATACACGCAAAGGCAGGAGCACTAAGTCAATGAAGTTGCATGTTGCATCCCTCCCTCGCCCATGAGCGTGGTGGCTGGCAGGACTGGGAGAAGCTTTCGCTAGATGCTCTCCCTCCCGCACGCGGTGGACATGCAGCAGTTCAATCGGTGTTAGATGGCCATAAGCGTACTGTAGTACTCCTCTGGTGCAGTAGTACTCCATCATTGTTCGAATTCCCGAAGAGGCGAAGATCCAAGCGCAGCCTGGACGCTCATGTGGCAGTTTCATGTGTAGAATAGTCTAGGATAGCATGCACCGTGCCTGTAAGCTTAAAATCGTTAGGGTCAGCTCCATGCTATGTGGCCGTCTCGAAGTTTTTTAATTAAAATAATCTTCTGGCCCTACCTGTCATCCTGATGATTGTAGTTTGCATGCTTATCTGGTCAAGATAGGAATATATATTTTAATTTGTGGTGGGTAAATGTTAGAGGTTGCAGCAAATATATTGTACACTACGGCTCTTTCAGCCAAGTTTAGAGGCAAGCATGTGGGGCTAGTACTATGATGTGTCGTGTCAACTCGTACAATGAGGAGAAGCTTGATTTTACTACTACACACCTTCTCCCTTGCGCATGCACGCGGTGGCTCGCAGACGAGGACAAGCTTTTGCTTATAGTACTACAACAAGCTATCCCTCCCGCTCACGGTGGACGGACATGCAGTAGTGGATTCGATACCGTAGAAGCAGTGTAGTAACATCATTGTTCGTCTTCTCGAAGAGGCGAAGAGCCAAGCGCAACCAGAATGTGGCAGTTGTGAACCTTGGAGCACGCATATAGCCAGGCTCTTGCATGAGACAAAATTGCTATGTGAGCCCACTATTGTAGTACGTACTTGCTAGTATAGCCCTATAAACCAGAAATGAGTATTTGCCTTTCTAGAGATTTCAACAAGTGACTAGACTACACCGAGACGGAGTACATATGGAGCAAAATGAGTGAATCTGCACCGTAAATAAATACGTAGTTTTGAGACGCATTTACGTTTTTTAACACAGTACAGACACAAGCGCTCATATACACGCACATACACTCACCCCTATGAACGCACACACGCACACCCTATCCCTATGAGCACCTCCGAAAGACTGAGCCGACACTATCATCTTGAAATTTACGAAGTCGCCATAGGCACCTCGTCATCGACGGGAACGTCTCCTGACACGCGATAGACACGAGCGGTAGTCGCCTCCATAGGTGCTTGAATGCCAAGGAGGAAGAGGGTAGCGGTCCCCGAGATGTTGAATGGTCAATGATGCATCCCCAATTACATGCAGAGGGAATTAATTGGAGAAGCAGAATAGAGCCAGCACTATGTGAATGCAACAGAGTTTGGACTCTCAATCTCTCATATAAAGGCGCCCCACCACTACAATCCATCTACTCCTAGTCTCTGCGCAACACTGCGCACCAATCCAAGACCAAGTGACCAGAAGCCACAAGCACCTATGGAGGCGATGGACGCGAGCGACAGTCGGCTGTGCCAAATCATCCAAGGCGACGGCCTGGGGCCCCGCACCATGCAGTGTTTCCAGACGGTGCTGGCGACCGCCGGCATCGTAGCCCTCGCCGACGCCGGCTTCGCCTCTCGCATGAACGACATGATGGTCAACTCCATCTGCAAGTTCACCGCCGTCAAGAAGCGCGCGGACGACGTTGTCGTACTGCTCCAGCATGCGCGCCCAAGCTCCTCATTGCCTGCTACCCTCATCGGCCTCCATGGTGACGAACTCTTTCAAGCCCTGGTGGACCTGCAGGTGCCGAAGGCCGCGACCAAGAATGTGCACCTCGAGGCCGCGCTCGCCGCACAGCGCCTCGCCATGCAAGAAACTGTCGACCTGCACATCCACGTCTACGAGGAAATCGTCTACATAGGCCAGTACAAGGCAAGCGAGGACAGAAAGACGTTGGCCTTCTTCTAGCGGCTGGAATCTTTGGATGCCATTGTTCAGAAGTACGTCGACTTGGCCACGAAAGCCGCTGCTACTTAGCCGCCGTTTGGTGGGCCGGTGCCCTGAGTCGAGGAGGTGGACGTCGTCGATGGATGCATCTCTTATTATTGCCTCCTATAACCAGCACTGCATTGCCTCATGGCCTTAATGTTTTATTAGTATAGTACTCCCTCCGTTCCCAAATATAAGTCTTTCTAGAGATTCCGGCAAGTGACTACATACGGAGAAAAATGAGTGAATCTACACTCTAAAATATGTCTACGTACATCTGTATGATGTATTCCATTTGAAATAGTATCTAAAAAGGCTTATATTTAGGAACGGAGGGAGTATATGGCATTTTTATTCCAGTCGTAACGATTTCACTGTGAGGTGGGGCCGCAGTTGAGCAAACCCACCCCGCCCACCGGGCGTCGGCCGAGTTTAGAATTAGAAAAGAGAAACGAGGGAGGAGAGCTAGCTGTAGCACACACGCTGTTGTCAGATGGGACTCGTGTTGATAGAATAGGAGTACTGAGCACTCGTACCTCTTTTTTTGAGGGAAAAAACAGTCGTATGTCTAGTACCACTAGTTGGGTGCGTGTGACCTATAGTTGTCATCACTCTAGGTCTCCTTTTCGAACCACAGCTACGCTTCACAGTGCATATTTTTTCACGCATTTATCCTCCTATATGTACTCCTAGGCTATTTCCATGTGCTCCCTTTCGCCGACATGTGGGACATAGAGCATCTGGGTCGTAGTGCATGCAGGACTAGGAGCATATGCCGGGGTACTTTACATTTCAGACCTCATGAATTACATGCAAACCCCCCGCAGAAGAATAAATAAATAAATGAATTACTACATGAAACCGGATTATTTTCGTAGAAACCATAGCACGTTCATTAAATTTTGGACATAATACGTTTATAAAAAATGACTGGACCTAAACACAGGAATGGGGAAAGTATGATGGCGATGAACAGAGACGAGGAGAACTCTAACTCAGTTAGAGGTTAGAGTTAGATTCTAACCCTGAACTAACTCTAAACCAAAGAGGTGTATGGATGGCAGGGTTAGATTGACAATAAATGCTCTTTCCCAATCATTTGACTACTTTGGACCCTATTTCCTGCCGGATTTGGTGTGGCCGGCTCTTGTGTGGCCTTCTCCCGCTCACAATTGACATAAACGAACCATCTTTACAAATCAAGCATGCAAAACATGATAAATTTTACTTTGTCCATACAAATGAGATATCCCACTTAAACATACAAGTCGTCAATCAAGCTTCACAAAAAAATACACTCCATGAAACAAAGCATGAGCTAACTCATCACAGAAGTCATTCATGATAGGGAGGGAGCCCGGAGCCCCTCACGCACCCAGGGAGGAGTTCGTCATCATTGCTCTGGAGGAAGGCTCTATAGAGCCCAAGCCCTGGGAACCCCTCCGATGTTGGTGCTTGCGAGTTGAGGTCGACATTGGCATGGGTAGCAAGGGCGCTTGCCGCCGACTGCGAACTTAATCTTTGGGTCTCTAGAAATAATGCAAGCCTGAAACTGAAATACCTAGAAAGGTGAACTGAATCTCTGGGCTAGAAATAATGCAAGCCTGAAACTGAAATACCTAGAAAGGTGAACTGAATCTTTGGGCCTCTAGAAATAATGCAAGCCTGAAACTGAAATACCTAGAAAGGTGAACTGAATCTTTGGGCCTCTAGAAATAATGCAAGCCTGAAAATAAAATACCTAGAAAGGTGAACTGAATCTTTGGGCCTCTAGAAATAATGCAAGCCTGAAACTGAAATACCTAGGAAAGTGAACTGAATCTTTGGGCCTCTACAAATAATGAAAGCCTGAAACTGAAATACCTAGAAAGGTGAACTCAAACTCTGGGCCTCTAGAAATATTTATTACCTCCTCAAGCAGCATCAAACAATTCCATGCGTGCACCACAAATCTATACCAAGTTTGATCAGGATCTACTTTTCCAAATCAGAATTAGCGCTAGAGCAAGCAAGAACAATGATATGGATGTGAGATAGAGAAGGAACAATTCACCCCTCTCACGACCTCCCTGGTAGATGCGCCGCCGCCATGCACGACAGAGGGAGAAAAACGACTGGTGAAGGGAGAGTGAGGCGACCTTCAAAGGCAGGAGGGAGAGGGCGGTCGGAGGAGAGAGAGGGTGAGCGGCAGAGCGGGCGCTTGGGTGGGCGGCCCGATGGGGAACAGAGAGAAGTCGTGCGAAGGGGGGGGGCGGAGGGAGCGATCTGGTGCAAGTAGGGGAGATTTTTTAGTTCTCTTTTAGTGGGCTAGAGGATAACTAACCCAATTAGAACCTCTCCATCGGGCTAGTTTTTTTAGTTGGGTTAGAACAAACTAGCTCAAACTAACCCCTCCTGTTTCAATAATTTGAGGCTATTTCAACCCAAACTAGCTCTAACTCAGGGATCCAAACAAAGAGGAGTAGTACTGTACATGCTATCTGGACTGTAGCACATTGTTTTTTATGGCCATATCACCACATTGTTTTCTACTGCTGGTTCACCGGGCTACCGTGGTTCGCACTGCTGGTTCACTGGGCTGTCGTGGTTCGCACTCCTCCGACGTGAGTAGTAGTAGTATATACCACATCATTCTTTGCTCCTTCTTACTACATACTTCACCGACATGTGGGAGAGCCAACATCTGGGTCGACGTGTCATGCACCAGATTAGAGTGCGGAACAAAAGGGGGGCATCACCCCGGCCGTAGCGCCAATAATTCATGACTATAGTGAGTAGTCATATCACAAGTCTTTCCGGAAGTAACACGCCGTCAAATCGCACAGCTCGACCTTTCTAGTAGTAAGTTTGAATCTGCTACTCCCTCACCCTCCTCGCCTCTTTGTCAAACCGTCTACACGAAAACTGCCGCGCGTTCTGCCCGGGAAAAGCCCCGCCCTCAACTTTTAACTACGCGAAAATAGTTCATGCTTTTCGTTCTATATAAATACTAGTACTGTATGTTTATTCACCCATGGGGTTGTTCGATGAATGGAGCGCCAGGGAGCACAAGTGAACAATACTAGTACTACTACTAGTAAGTAGCAGTCATACAGTTAGTCACCTTAAATATAGAGTTTCTTTTCTTTAATGCCACATACACAAATTGAAACGCTTGTTGCGCAGAGAAAAAGATAATCACTCCACTATATATGTACGCAGGGGCCTGAGCGCTTGCTTTACTAGGGTTGCTCTCTTCATTCCTTCATCCTCTCCAGATCTAAACAAGAGAGCGGTAGCAACATTTTCTCTCTGCTCACCGCTGGTTACAGATCCGGCCAGATCCCTTCGATCGGTCTGTGTAGAGGACTAAAAGGTGCATCGTTCACGCTGTCGGAGTTATGGGCCACGGGTATGCAAACCCGAGGCCCAAGACATTTCAAGACATCGGGGCAGGACGCGCCCCTCAGGACGAGTCCCAGGAGCGACTCCAAAATATGCCGAGTCCTAGACAGCGACTCCCAGATAAGCCGACTCCAAGTTGGCGACCTCCAGAGAGGCCGACTATGGAGAGTCGGCCCAAGACTCCTCCTTCATCTCGAAGTACGACGCGGGGTACGGTCACGGCATGGCCGTTTCCCCCTGCTTACGAAGGGCCGGCATGGCTACAGTGAGCCGTATCGCTGGAAGATCTCCGGCGAGATGCGGCACTGTTACCATGCCTGCTCTGACCTCAGCCACAGTGCGCAGTACACCGTGCCCACGACGCCGGCCTGTATGATCCGAAGGCGGCGGGGCCGCCTGTCAGTGGGTGGGCCAAAGGCGGCCTGGGCAACCCAAAGACGGACCTGTGGGAGTCGGCCTCCCTGGAGTCGGCCGACTCCCCCAAGGGCCCCACGAGCCATTAACCAGATAAGATGGGGAATGGTGACAGTGATCGCCCGATAGACGGCGGCACTGTTGCCACGACCCGATGACCGAGCCTGCGTCATCAAGGGTGCCGCTACAGTATCAAGCCTGTCCACGGAGCCCGCTAGTCGGTGGGCCCCAGAAGCCGGTGGGGAAGACGGCGGCCTGACAGACAGACGGCTGGGACCCGTGACCAGCCGGATTACTATTGTACCCCCTGGGGGTAGGCCTATATAAACCCCCCAGGGCACCCATGCAAAGGGTTCGGACCTAGAGAGAGAGATAGACCAGATAACACAGGGAGGAGAGAGCTAGCCTTGCCCTCTCCTGCCTCCCGAAACAGCTCCAGGAGCACCATTGTAGCCACTTTGCCTTAGTGATCATGCGGAGCCCCCGCAGAGCAGCAGTAGGGGTGTTATCTCCTAGGAGAGCCCTGAAGCTGGGTAAGTTCCGCCGGCGTGCATGTCTTCGCCTCATCCCGCTTACAGGCACCGACGACGTTCTACTCGCTCCCACCATGATAAGCCATCCTTTGGCATATGTCGTACCCAACCCCCGACATTTGGCGCCCACCGTGGGGCGAGGTGCACCGTCGTCCGGAGATCTGCTCTGGACGGGAACCCTGTTCTCCCCGGCGAGCATAGCCAGCCCGGCACGCCGGATGGCGTCTGTGCCGACGCGCTGCACGGCGCTGAGATCGCCTGTGCAGCCAGCTGCCTCGCTGATCTTATCGGCGAGGTTCACCTCTCTGATGAGCCTGCATCCGATGCAGGCACGAGTGTTCCCGAGAGCCTCCTCGCGGGCCTCCTCGACCAACTCCGTGTTGCCGGCGAGCCTGCCGCGGATCTGGAGTCCATAGGATCCATTGACCCGATGCTGGTCGACTCCGACACCGCGTCGCTTGACGCGTTCCCCACCAATGTGGTGGTCTACAACGAGGCACTCCCGTGCGCGGGGAGCGGCGGAATCACCGTCACTGAGGTCCTCGTCCTCGAGCACGGCGAGCGCTCCGGCGAAGGAGCGCACGACCCGCTTAACGCGGCCCTGCAAGGCCTTGCAGCACCGATTCCGGAAGACGCCGACGCCGAGACGCTGGAGGCGCTCCGCCTTCAGCTCGTCGAAGGCGCGAAGAAGCTGGCAAGCATGAGGCGCATGTCAGAAGCTTACCAACGCGAGATGGATCGCGCCGTAGGCGGCTCGCCGGCTTCGACTGGGCCTAGCCGCCTAGGCGCGGTCTGACAGCGCGGTGCATCAATCACCAACCTCTTCGGGGCTGATCGCCCTGTGTATGCCACGCCCGCAGAGAATATCCGCGCCGCCCAGGCGGCGGCAGACGAGCTCGACAACTTCGAAGGCGAAGAGCGCCGCGTAATGACAGAGCGAGTTCAGCAGCTCCTCGACGCGGCCGCCACGCAAAATGATGCCGGCTGCCGCACCGAGGCACCGCAGCGCCAAAATGACGACCCACCGCCTCGCCGAGACCAAGGTGCGATGTCACAGACGCCGACTGGCGGGGCCCGTGGGAAGAAGGACAAGGAGCCGGCTGTCAGCCACAGTCGGACTCACATCACCATCGAGCGTGACCAAGACGGCCGCCCCAAAGCGGTGGAACGGCGGGGCGACTACCTGCCTCCCCCCCCTTGCAGAGAAAGGCGAGTCTCCCCGCCGCCCGTGGAAGATCCGACTCTCGGCGACCGCCTTAGCCGCCGAGAGGGAGTCGGAGAGAACGACGCCCGCCACCGGATCGACCGACTCCACCGATCCCTGGCGCTGGAAGAAGAGGACGAGTTGGGTCCCCCCTGCTCAGGACCCCGCATCCGAGATGAGCCCTTCCCCAAAGGGTTCACGCTCCCCCGGGACACGCCCAAATATACCGGCACCGTGAAGCCAGAAGATTGGCTGATTGACTACTCCACCGCCGTCAACATAGCGAACGGCAACAAGCGTGTTGCCGTAAGATACGTCCCGCTCATGCTCCGGGGCTCGGCCCGGACGTGGTTGAACAGTCTGAAGCCTCGCAGCATCAACAGCTGGGTCGACTTCATCGAGGCTTTCGTTCGCAACTTCACCAGAACGTACAAGCGACCTCCCAAGCCGCGCCAACTTTCCTTGTGCGTGCAAGGCCCTGACGAGTCTACTCGCGACTACCTCACGCGCTGGGGTGAACTCCGGAACTCCTGCGAGGGCGTGCACGAGGTTCAGGCCATCGAGTATTTTACTACCGGGTGCAGAGAAGGCACCCTCCTCAAGCACAAGCTCCTCTGCGATGAGCCGGAGACCCTCGATGAGCTGCTGATTACAGCGGACAAATACGCCACGGCCGACTCCTCCATGAAGGCGAAGATTTGGGTCAGCACGACTGGCAAAGTTGCCCCTCAGGCTCCAAGAACTCCGGCTGGAGACACCAGTCGGCGGCAACAGCAGAATGACCAAAAGCGCAAAGCCCCGCAGCCGACTTCCAACAGTCAGCAAGTGGCAACAGCAGAACACCAGCAGTTGGAGGGACCGCCTCCGGCAAAGCGACAGAAGGGCGGCAAGTCCAACTGGCTGCCGGCTTTCTCCTATGAGAAGACTCTAGACGGTCCCTGCAAGTTCCACAGCGGCGCGAAGCCGTCAAACCACACCACCAGGAAATGCCACTGGCTGACCAGAATCGCCAAGGGGGACGGCCTGCTCCCTCCCCCTCCTGCTGGGCCGCCTCCTCCATAGCCGCCCTAGCAGCCGGCCGTCAGGCCAGTCGGCGTGATACAAGACGAGTTCCCGGATGAGCACGGGGCCTATGTGGTGTTCACCAGTGTAGCAGATGACCGACGTAGCAGGCGCCAGCAGCAGCAAGAAGTGAATGCGGTTGCATCAAGTCCCGCAGAGTTCATGCATTGGTCCGAAAGGCCTATCAGTTGGAGCAGAGCTGATCACCCAGAGGTTATGCCGAGTACGGGCTCCTATGCCTTGGTCTTAGGCGCCACGCTCGCCACTGATAGGCGGGCAGCTCGCTTCTCGCGAGTACTGATAGACGAAGGCAGCAGTATCAACATCCTGTACAAGGATACAATGGAGAAATTAGGAATCAAGCGAAGACAGCTTCAGAGCAGCCGGACTGTGTTCCACGGAATCGTTCCTGGCCTTTCCCGCTCGCCGATCGGCAAGATCCTGATAGATGTCCTCTTCGGAGACAAGGAACATTTCCGCCGGGAGCCCATACCATGCATTGCTTGGCCGACCCGCCTCGGCCAAGTTCATGGCGGTCCCCCACTACACCTACCTCAAGATGAAGATGCCGAGCTCTAAGGGAATCCTAACCGTGTCCGGCGACTATAGGAAGTCATCCGCTTGCGCGGCCGAAAGTAGTCGACTGGCCGAGTCCTTGGTGATCGCAGCTGAGAAACGGCTTCTTGATCGGGTCATGGCGATGGCCGGCAAGCAGCCCGAGTTATCGCCCGACCGCAAGGAGTCGGAAGCAGAAGGATCATTCAAGCCGACCAGAGAAACAAAGAAGATACCTTTGGACCCGGAGCACCCGGAGAGGTACGCTGTCATGGGCACAGGCCTTGACAGCAAATAGGAAGGCGAGCTCGTCGATTTCCTCCATGAGAATCGCGACATCTTCGCATGGTCCCCCAAGGACATGCCTGGTGTCCCGACGGAATTCGCCGAGCACAAATTACACGTCCGGTCTGATGTGAAGCCCGTCAGGAAGCCCTTGCGCTGCCTGTCAGAAGAAAAAAGAAGAGTTGTTGGAGAAGAGATAGCCCGGCTCTTGGCAGCCGGCTTCATCATGGAAGTATTTTTTCCAGAGTGGCTGGCAAACCCAGTACTAGTGCTGAAGAAGAACAAGCAGTGGCGGATGTGCATTGATTACACGAGCCTCAACAAGGCCTACCCCAAGGACCCATTTGCTCTACCGAGAATCGATCAGGTGATAGACTCCACAGCCGGATGCGAGCTGTTGAGTTTCCTAGACGCATATTCAGGATATCACCAGATCAAGCTGAACCCGGCCGACAGACTGAAGACGGCCTTCATCACACCGTTTGGAGCCTTCTGTTACCTAACCATGACATTCGGCTTGAGAAACGCCGGCGCCACCTTTCAGCGTTGCATGCAGAAATGCCTCCTGAAGCAACTTGGCAGAAATGCCCACGTCTATGTGGATGACGTGGTGGTGAAGATGGAGAAGCATGGAACCTTGCTAGAGGACCTCAAGGAAACATTTGAGAATCTGCGCCGATTCCAGATCAAGCTCAACCCAGAGAAGTGCGTTTTTGGAGTACGAGCCGGCCAGCTCCTCGGTTTCTTGGTCTCCGAACGCGGCATAGAGTGCAATCCTGTGAAGATCAAGGCCATTGAGAGGATGGAAGCACCCAGACGACTGTTAGATGTGTAGAAGTTCACCGGTTGTTTGGCATCCATCAGCCGATTCATCAGTCGGCTGGGCGAGAAGGCTCTCCCCTTGTATCAGCTCATGAAGAAGACGACCTTCTTTGAGTGGACTCCCAAGGCGGACGAGGCTTTTCTCCAGCTAAAGAAGATGTTGACTACTCCCCCTGTGCTGGCGGCTCCGACTCCCAAAGAGCCCATGCTCCTCTACATTGCCGCCACCAGCCGAGTAGTCAGCACAATCATTGTAGTCGAGCGCAAGGAGGAAGGCAAGGCGCTGCCTGTCTAGAGACCGGTATATTACTTGAGCGAGGTGCTGTCGGCCTCCAAGAAGAACTACCCCCATTACCAGAAGATGTGCTACGACGTGCATTTCGCCGCCAAGAAATTGAAGCCCTACTTCCAGGAGCACCCAATCACTCTGGTCTGCACAGCTCCACTGGCCGAGATCATCGGAAGCCGAGACGCTTCTGGCCGGGTGGCCAAATGGGCCATCGACCTGGCCCCCTACACCATCTACTACGAGCCCCGCACCGCCATCAAGTCACAAGCACTGGCCGACTTCCTCGTAGACTGGGCCGAGACCCAGTATCTGCCGCCAGCGCCCGACTCCACCCATTGGCGGATGCACTTTGACGGCTCCAAGATGCGCACCGGCTTGGGAGCCGGCGTCGTCCTCACTTCCCCCAAGGGCGACAAGCTCAGATATGCGCTGCAGATCCACTTCGCCGCCTCCAACAAAGTGGCCGAGTACGAGGCGCTCATCCACGGGCTCCGGCTTGCCAAAAAACTCGACATTCACCGGATCCTGTGTTATGGCGACTCTGACTTGGTGGTCCAACAATCATCTGACGATTGGGACGCCAAGGACGCAAATATGGCGAGCTATCGTTTCCTCGTCCAGCAACTCAGCGGATACTTCGAGGGGTGCGAGTTCCTCCACGTGCCAAGGAACGACAACGACCAAGCAGACGCCTTGGCACGAATCGGCTCCACCCGCCAGGCAATACCATCTGGTGTCGCCCTTCGACGCCTCCTCAAGCCTTCTATCAAGCCATCACCAGAATCAGATTCAATCTTTGTGCCGGCTCCGCCTAAGGAAGACGGATCTGACTCCAAGAAACACATAGTCGAAGCCGGCCTAGGGACTTCAGAACCCGGCCCGGGGACTGCAGTGGCAAGATCAAAGACTCCAGAGCTCGGCCCGGGGACTGCTCCAGTCAGCCCCGGGACTTTGTCAAATTAGCAAGCGGCTGCGGACTCCAACCCGCCGCCTCCCAGCCCGGCCGCCCTTATCCAAGTCGCACTAGTGGCAGTTGAAGAGATAGCAGCACCTTCATGGGCCCAGCCCATCCTCAGGTTCCTAGTAAATAGAGAACTGCCAACGGATGAAATCTCGGCTCGGCAAGTGCAACGCCGAGCAGCAGCCTACACCATAGTCAACAGAGAGCTGGTCAGGCGCAGCGTTACCGGCGTCTTCCAACGCTGCGTCGAGCCAGAACAAGGCCAGGCAATTCTCAGAGACATCCATGAAGGCGAGTGTGGTCACCACGCGGCCTCCAGGGCACTCGTCGCCAAAGCCTTCCGGCACGGTTTCTTCTGGCCAACCGCTCTGCAAGAAGCCAAAGAGTTAGTCCAAAAGTGCAAGGGGTGCCAGATTTTCCGTTCCAAGCCACATCAGCCGGCTTCCGCACTCAAGACTATCCCCATCGCCTGGCCCTTTGCAGTCTGGGGCCTGGACATGGTGGGACCATTCAAGACGGCACGAGGTGGCTTGACTCACCTACTTGTCGCAGTAGACAAGTTCACCAAGTGGGTGGAGGTGAAACCCATCAAGAAGTTGAATGGTCCGACTGTAGTGACCTTCATCGCTGACATCACAACTCGGTACGACATCCCACACAGCATCATCACCGACAATGGCACGAATTTTGCGAAAGGTGCCTTGGCCCGTTTCTGCGCGACGCAGGGCATCCGACTGGATTTAGCGTCCGTTGCCCATCCACAGTCAAACGGCCAGGTGGAGCGAATGAACAGCCTCATCTTGTCCGGCATCAAGCCTCGACTCGTTATACCGCTGGAGCGATCTGCCGGCTGTTGGCTTGAGGATCTGTCAGCCCTCCTCTGGAGTCTACGCACGACTCCAAACAAGTCAACCGGCTTCACACCTTTCTTCCTCGTCTATGGAGCCGAAGCCGTCATCCCAACGGACATAGAATTCGACTCTCCGCGAGTCACCATGTACACCGAGGAAGAAGCAGAAGAAGCACGCCAAGACGGCGTCGATCTGCTGGAGGAAGGCCGGCTGTTGGCACTCAGTCGGTCCAGCATCTACCAGCAGAGTCTGCGTCGATACTACAACAGGAAGGTCAGGCCAAGATCTTTCCAAGAAGGCGACCTTGTGCTCCGGCTGATCCAGGGAACAGCCGGCCAGCACAAGCTGTTGGCACCTTGGGAAGGCCCCTTTATCATCAGCAAGGTGCTAGGGAACGACGCCTACTATCTGATCGACGCTCAGAAGCCCCGAGCGTGCAAGAGGGACGACTCCGGCAAAGAGACAGAGCGCCCATGGAATGCAAATCTTCTTCAAAGATTTTATAGTTGATGCTGTATGTATCGCACTACCCCTTTTGTATTAAAGTACTAAGACTTTGGGCCCCCCGAGACGAGCTCGGGGACTGCCCTTTTTTACTATCTGTATGACAAGAATTATGCCTCCGAGTACATTACTTTCATCACAAGCCGCTTGGCACCGGACCAGACTAGTCGGCCCGGGGACTTGCTGCCTTGCGCTATGAGAGCTTCCCGCAGTCAGAAAAGTAGTGTGCGGTGCCCAATCCGCCTCCTAGCAGAGCCGCAGTTCGCAGAGCGACTATGAGGCGGGCAGGAGCGAGGAAGAACGGGCGCCCACACGAAAAATGGCTAAGGACCTAAAGCACGAACATAGCGTAAGACGGCCTCCAGCATTTGTGAAGCGGAAAGCCGACTCATGGGTAGCCGGCTCGCCGTCTTTATTAGCCTCTATTAAGAACGGCCGACTCTTGGGTAGTCGGCCTGTCGCTTTCTATCCGACTTGCTAAAGAAACTCCAAACAGCCAAGTACTTGCCTTCCCGAAGTAGCCAAGCACTTGACCCAGCGATAGTCTGCAGAGCGGCTGCCCGACTGGCAAGGCAGCGACTAAAGGAAGGCGGCAAAAGGAAAAGCCTAAAGAGCAGTAAGCAAGGAAAGACGGAAAGCAGATTAATATTTACATAGGCCCTTGGCCGAATCTTCGAATAGAAGTTCAAGATACACCCCGCGGGTGGAATTGTTCAAATCTAACAAAAGTTCTCAAAAGATTACATAAGACAGACAAGCAGAGGCGGAAACAGCAGCCTAGGAGGCGGCATCTGGGATTGGAGGATCGGAGGAGATGGCGGTGTCAGGCACCGGGGCAGTCGGCTGGGCGGTCTTGGTTTGATCGCCTCCGGCGGCAGTCGCCTTCTCTTGACGCGGCTCGTTGCTGGAGGCACGGTCGAGCTGAGGCTGGCCGCCTGCTCCGTCTTCTGGCACCTCCACCTCGCCTTCGGCCTCCGCCTCGTCCTCCTCCTTGGTGCTGGAGTTGATCACCTCCGCCAAGTCCTCGCCATACTCCGGGTTCATCCCGAACCATTCTGCCGGCATTTCCTCGCCGCCTTCAGCCCGCTCGGGCACGAAGACACTGGTGTCCGTGTACTCGGCGATGGCCACCACACGCTCGATAAGGGCGCCCTCCACGGCCTCCAGCTCGGCCTGGGCTTCTGACCGGAATGCGGCCAGACGGTCCAGGTCCAGCCCTGGATACCACGCCTTGACGAACTCCAAGGCCCGACGTGCTCTGGCCCGGGCCGAGGAGCCCTTCCAGGCCTCAAGACGGCCGGCAGCGACTTCCAGCCAGTCGGTGGTCCGACTGGCGGTGCGCAGAGCCGGCATGTCCGGCCACAAAGCGGCAACCGCCTGGGCGCTGGCACGCTGAAGCCGGCGCATCTGCCGATGGACCGGACGAAGATAGGCTTCGATGCTCAGGAGGTGTTCATCGATGGTTCACGGGGCATTGGCGGCGATCTCCTCACCATTTGCCCTTCGTGCCTCTCGAGCAGCCTCGATGGCCAGAGGGACTGCCTACGAGTGACCAGGGAAGAAGTCTGCCAAGACAAAAAGAAGCAAGCCGAAAAATCAGAAGTCGGCCTGGCACATAGTCGGAAGCCCGAAGAAACGAAAGAAACATACCATCCACAATATCCTCGATCTCGTGGAAGTCGGAGGTCAGCATCGCCTCCCGGTCAGTCCAGGAGGAGCGCTCGCTCTCGAAATCGGCCAGGAGAGCGGCTTCCTTCTTCTCGGCCTCTTCCTGCGCCTTCTTGAGCAGCTCCTTCTGCTCGGCCAGCTGTGCCACCAGCAGGTTGCGCTCCGTGGCGAGCTTGCCACACTCCTCCTCCTTGGCACGACGGGCGGTATTGGCCTCGCCCAGCTGCTCCTGAAGAACGGTGTTGGCTTCTGAAAAACGAAAGAGCAAACAAATGAGTCGTCAGCAAAGAAGATCGCCGGGAAGATCCGGCCCGACTGCTCGGCAGTCGGCCCGAATCTCGGGGACTACAGCCCGCGGGTGCGCTAGCGCGCCCCCGCGAGGAAGAAGAACTCACTCCGGCTTTCCAACAAGTCGGCAGCCCGCTTGCTCAACTCCTCAACATTGCGGTTGAAGGCAGTGGCGCGGAGGTTGTGATACTCCTGCAATAAGTCATTAAAGACAAAGTTAGTGTTTGGAACTCGCCAGAGGAAGTTCCGAACTGCCTGCTCAGCAGCCGGCCCGGAACTCGAGGACTACACCCAGTGGGTGCGCTGGCGCGCCGCCACAGAGAAAAACAAGAATCAAAAAGGAAAAGAAACTTACTCGGACGGCCGTTCGCGCGGCCAGGTGCGCTCTGGTGCAGGCTTGAAGGGCGTCGCCTTCGGTCCGCAATTTCGCCTTGACTTCCAGGAGCAATTGATTTAGTGGCTCAGTGCCGCCTCCGCGCACCCACCCGATGGGTGCGGTGCTTGTGGCCTTGGCGTCTAGGGCTGCCGAGCTGGCAGCGCCAGTCTCCCGAGGTCGCGGCGTCGAGGTCTCCCTCTCAAGACGGCGGCGCGCCGGCGAGGCGACTTGGAGAAGCAGCCGTGCCTCGGTCTCGTCGATGGCCGGCGGCTCCGACGGACCCACCGGCTGTTTGCCGTGCGGTCTCCCAGACGGCGGTGGAGGCGGCGGTGGCGGCACGAGAGTGTCCGACATGGAGGCCTCGCCGCTCTCCTTCTCCACGACGGGGTTCTCGGTGCCAGCCTCCCTGGTCTGCCTCGTGAACTCCGGAGGCGGCGGTGTAGACGATAGCGGGGGGATGAGCATCGCCGATCGGCGACGCGCGGCCTCCTCGGCACGCCATCTCGCTGCAAGGGCGGCTTCGGCATCGTCCAGCTTCTTCCGGGCGGAGGTGGCCGCCCCGTCGGCCTCCGCCTTCGCCAGACGTTCGGCCTCCTCCTCCTCGCGCTTCTCCCGCGCATTCCGCTCCGTCGCCTCCTGGAGGTCGGCGGCGGGGTCGGTCCGCCGAGTATTGGCGGACGTCTCTGCCGACCCCATGACGGAGGGGATGGCAACTCTCTCAAGGGAAAGAGGGGCCCTGAAGAAGAATAGAGGGAGTATATAACAAAAAGACTCAGACAAGATTCAACGAGGGAAAATAAAAAAGCATAAAGACTCACGCAGAGACTAGCGGCGGCTTTCTCACTTCCCTTCGGATGCGGTTGGCCTTCGCGGCCGCCTCCTCCCATCTGGTCGCAGCGGCCGCCCCCTTGAACTTCTTCAGTTTGCCGCCGGGCGCGCTCGGCCCGGCATGACGCCTCTTCGTGCCGCCTTGGCCGGCCGGGCTGGCGGAGGAGCCGGCGCCCGACGGGCCGATCCTCAGCTGGTGGCGTGGAGCGACTTCGCCTTCGGCGTCGTCGTCAGGCCAGTCGGCGAAGGTGGCCGAGGGCCTGAAGTCGCCTTCTGCTCCTCCCCCCCCGCCTTCGGTGTCGGCTTCCATCGCCGCCTTCCCCAAGTCGGGGTCGTCGACGTCACTCTCCGTGCGGTCGAGAACATACTCGCGGGGCTGTCTCGTGGCGCTGGCGGCGGGCTGCATAAGAGGATTCTAGTTCAGAAGAGGCCAGCAAGAGTCAGAAGCCGGAGTCGGCTGCGAAAAAAGACAAAACGACAGGGGATGCAACTTACCACTGGTGGAGGATTGTCGCGCGAGTACGGTTCCTTGCCGAACTGCCAGTCCTCCTCGAACTCGCAGTGCACGATGTAATTCACCATGTTTGCCACCTCCTTGCGGGGCATCTCGTTGGTGCTCATCCGACTTGGGTCTCGGAAGCCGCTCATCTGACAGATTAGGTGAGGCCGGCCTTGGAGCGGGAGAACTCGGCGCGCCATGAAGGCGGCCAGCAAGCCGGCCCCGACGAGTCCCTCCGACTGCGTCAAGACTCGGAGTCGCGCTACGGCGGCGGCTCCGGCGGGAGTCAGCGTCTTGACTCGGTGGGACCAGCTGGGGAGCCTCCCAGTCAGGGGAGCAGCGTCGTAAGGCGGCAAGTTGACCCAGTCGCCGTCGGAGGCAAGGTTCTTCACGTAGAAGTACGAGCGCTGCCACATCTTCACCGACTTGATCAGCGTGATGGGAGGAAAGGGATTGTCGGCCGTCGAGCGCCGCATCACGATGAAGGCGCCGCACTGAGCCGGCATGCCGGCGATGTGCGTGCCGAGATTAGAAGAGAAGAATTCTCCCCATAGCTCGATGGTGGGGAGAACACCGAGGAAACATTCGCACAGAGTGGCAAAGGCAGAGAGCAACACCATCGTGTTCGGAGTGAGGTGGTGCGGCTGAAGACTGTGGAACTCCAAGAACGAGCGGAAGAAGCCGCTCGCCGGCAGCCCCAGGCCGAGCATGAGGTGCGAGCGGAAGATGACCCGCTCGCCCTCTTCCGGCGCCGGCCGGATTTCCCCCTCCGGCGCGGCGCGGGCACGCACGAGGTCCGCGCTAGGGAGACGACGTGTCTGGCGGAGGAACTCGATGTGTTAGCCATCCCATACGCCGGAGTGCACGGCGGGGGCCGCGGCGGAGGAAGAGCTCATCGCCGCGGTATGGTGTGCTCTTGCTCAGCGGCGGTAGCAGGAGGGAGAGAAGGCAAGATGAGGCGGGGGAGCAGGGAAGAAGGGCACGCGAGCTGTGCCGCTCCGCTTCCCCCCGCCTACTTATAGCCCTGCGGGCTGAGAAGCCGAGGGGGCGGGCGTGGGATTAACTGCGCACGATGCCCCACGCCGCCCCATGATTTACCCCACGAAGTTATTGCACGCAGTAACAACGTGGGAAAACCAACCGTCCACGGCCGCAACGGATCCATTCGTATGCCGAGGTGCGGTAGTGGCGGGCCCCGCCTGACGGCCCGTCCCGTCGCACGCGGGGGCAGGCAGACTGTTCTCCCCACGTGGCGCCACGCGATAGGACCGCCCTGATGGCTGTGGGGAAGCGTATCAGGCACGCCGCCTGGTTTCCCGCCGCGACTTTCGAGCTTCGGCTCTCCACTAAACCTCCGACTTTCGACAGTCGGCCCAAGGGAAGACGGCAGCCGAGTTCCAGAGTCTGCACTTTGAAGATTGAAACTGTTGAAACCCCACAATGCAGCAACCGCAGGGCTTCACCAGCTTCGGGGACTACTGTCGGAGTTATGGGCCACGGGTAGGCAAACCCGAGGCCCAAGACATTTCAAGACATCGGGGCAGGACGCGCGCCTCAGGCCGAGTCTCAGGAGCGACTCCAAAATATGCCGAGTCCCAGACGGTGACTCCCAGATAAGCCGACTCCAAGCTGGCGACCTCCAGAGAGGCCGACTATGGAGAGTCAGCCCAAGACTCCTCCTTCATCTCGAAGTACGACGCGGGGTACGGTCACGGCATGGCCGTTTCCCCCCCCCCCTTCTTACGAAGGGCCGGCATGGCTACAGTGAGCCGTATCACTGGAAGATCCCCAACGAGATGCGGCACTGTTGCCATGCCTTCCCTGACCTCAGCCACAATGCGCAGTACACTGTGCCCACGACACCGGCCTGTATGATCCGAAGGCGGCGGGGCCACCTGTCAGTGGGTGGGCCGAAGGCGGCCTGGGCAATCGAAAGACGGACCTGTGGGAGTCGGCCTGCCTGGAGTCAGCCGACTCCCCCTAGGGCCCCACGAGCCATTAACCAGATAAGATGGGGAATGGTGACAGTGATCGCCCGATAGACGGCGGCACTGTTGCCACGACCCGATGACCGAGCCTGCATCATCAAGGGTGCCGCTACAGTATCAAGCCTGTCCGCGGGGCCTGCCAGTCGGTGGGCCCCAGAAGCCGGCGGGGAAGACGGCGGCCTGAGAGACAGACGGCTGGGACCCGCGCCCAGCCGGATTACTATTGTACCCCCGGGGGGTAGGCCTATATAAACCCCCCGGGGCACCCATGCAAAGGGTTCGGACCTAGAGAGAGAGATAGACCAGATAGCACAGGGAGGAGAGAGCTAGCCTTGCCCTCTCCTGCCTCCCGAAACAGCTCCAGGAGCACCATTGTAGCCACTTTGCCTTAGTGATCATGCAGAGCCCCCGCAGAGCAGCAGTAGGGGTGTTATCTCCTAGGAGAGCCCTGAAACTGGGTAAGTTCCGCCGGCGTGCATGTCTTCGCCTCATCCCGCTTCCAGGCACCGACGACGTTCTACTCGCTCCCACCATGATAAGCCATCCTTTGGCATATGTCGTACCCAACCCCCGACACACGCGGTCATCGTGACGGAGGGAGGAAACCCACAGCTGCCGGCAGGGCCCGATCCTATGTCCGTGCCGTTCTCTCTGACACAACGCCGGCTCGGGAGGTCATCCGACCCTTCTTCCTCCCTTCCGTATAGTGCGCAGATCGGACCTGCCGCCGCCGACATCCCGACGAACCTCAGGTACAAGTTCTTCGAAAGCGGCCTTGCTCTACTACCCCAGCTCCCAACGTGTCTGCATGTGCATCTTTTTCTACTTCCATCAGCTCTTCCAAATCCACCTAAATTTTTAGTATTATTAGAAGTAAAGCTACTTCATGCATTCAAATCTAGGACTTGGTTCAAACAACAAAGAAAGGGGGGTCGTAGCATGAATCTAGGACTTGATTCAAAGAGGAAATAATAGGGGGAAAGTAGTAGAGACCGGATACCCAACCGGTCTCTTGGTTGAAAAGGGAAATAATGGGAAAAGTCAGTACAAACTGGATACGGAACATATCTATTATTGGTTGAAAAAAGGATAGAAAGTGGCGGCTGGTGGACAAGTCAACAGAGTATGTCCAGGATTAGAATTGTTGCCCTCACATAGTAAAAGGTCTCCAAGATTAGATTTTCTGCCCTCACATAGTAAAAGGTCTCCAGTATTAGATTTGCTGCCCTAACATAGTAAAAGTTCTCTAGGATTAGATTTGCTGCCCTCACAGAGCATGAACAAACTCGGCATCACCACTTTATGCCTCCATGTAGGTACATTGTGCTAATGTGTCCATTGTCGCATGTCCTTATACCAACCTTTTGTTGTTGTAAAATGAAGCGATCACACTGTTACCTTAAGGACATGTCTAACCACTGTTATTGTTAATCTAATGCCTCCAGTGATATGATGCAACTAAACTATGTTAACAAATGGTACTCCTGCTGTTTTCCCCAGTATGATAAGTAAGCTGCTTCTTTACGATGCTAAGTGACCTGGTGTCCCCACGGTTCCATGCCCTTAAACCAACTCTTTAGCTGCTGTTGATTTACTGTATCTGGTAAACAAGCAATGCCACCATTAAAGTAATCCCATATTTGACGAATGTCATAGTTGATCGTAATGCTTCCGGTAACATGAAGCATTGTTGACGTTTTAAAATTTCTACTGTCCTTGAACATAATTAAGATGCTTCTTTTCATTTGGTGTATGTTTCGTATATTCTTATTTACCAACAATTGTTTACTTTCTATCTTTTTGTGCAGATAGGGATATCCATTTCACCTTGTTGCTATTGTGACCTTTTGGTGAACTTCACAAAACACTTTTTTTGGAATGAGTGTCTTGTGCAGTTCAACTCAAATGTCACGTGGGCAACATCTCTCAATTTTGGTGGAACTGCACAAAATGGTGACTGGAGTTCCCAAAATCTCTGTCAAATTCTGTTGGTAATCTTGTGCAACATTTTATTATCCTTTGCAAGATGAGTCGTCACTGTCACCACAATGGCACTTTATTTTAGTGGAACTGCACAAAAGGATAAGAAAATTATAGTTGCACCTTACATGAGCAGGACACCAACCTTAATGTTGATCAATTTTAGTGCAACTACTAAAGAAGAACCTAGCAGCTCACGAGAGCAAGTACTTCTTGCTAGCTAAATGATGCAATCTTTGCTTCATTTCAGGTGAACTGCAGAAAAAGGCGCATGAATTGAATCATGGAGCTGTAGGTTGACCTCATCCGAGTGGAGTTGCAGGTTCACCAGATCGAGTCGTAGGGGCATAGGGCCCCTCACATCGGTCAGTACTGTCCTTTATCAACATGATTATGCTTTGTCATGTTGTGCCAATGTTGTATTTTTTTAATAAAGCTATTCTATCACTATCTTTTCTCGTTTTGGAAATAAAGTTTGCTTCAACTAGTGCCACTATTATAGTAATTTCAAGTGATGCATCAAAGATTGACGCATTAGGAACATAGATAGAATTGGTGGCTAAAAGAAAAGGCCAATGTTTGTACAACCATCTCTACGGCTGCTAGAGTCCTAAATCCAAGCTCTTTCTTATCTGTGCAAACAAGAATACTCTACTACAGATGTTGTGATGGTCAAGAGCATTCGCCAAGTTCTTGGGTTGTATGACACGGCTAGCCAAGATGAATTTAATCCCGATATTCACTTTATCAAAACGCTCTAGTGGGTTGGTTCTGAATCTTGCAACCTGGGAATCAGTGAGATGTATAGGCATGTTTGTTGTACTTATTATTTGAATCTTATTTGTTGGTTCCGAATCTTGGAAGCTGGGAATCAATGAGATGTGTAGGCATCTTTGTTGTACTTATTATTTGAATCTTATTTGTTGGATCTGAATCTTGCAAGCTAGGAAACATGGCATGATGATGCAGAGGACAGCAACCATAACAAACTGCTCAAACTTGGTAGTATTGTCTGTGTGAAAGTGCGGCAAATGTGCTGATCATGTGCGTCCTGAGAATAATATTTCTAATTGTTGTGCATGTTGATCCTGTGGCACTGATAGAACGAGCCAATGCATTGCTTGTTTTAATAATACATTTTAATTAAAGCTAATTAAATTTAACTAAAGTGACCACTAACACTTGTTATTACAGTACCAATATAGACCCGCTCATGAACTGATGTGTGTGGGCGGAATAGGTTTCTTAATGGAGGCATTTGAATGTGCCAAGGGTGCATATTCTGCCGGCCGTGCAGCGGGCGAGGGAGGGGTAGTAACTATTGTCGCCTATACACACCCAGTTTACTGTTGAATCTAGTTCCCCAAGAGCTGAAAAATGAACTGCTACTGCCGCCTACTCACTCGTTCACTTGAAGAGACTCCAATGGCGATCTGAGGGGTGAGCCTGGTAGATATGGAATTCAGCAAGGAGTTCACCTTTGAGTTCTCCGTTCAGTCCCATGGCGGCACTAAGTTGAATGTGATGTACACCAACGATCCGGACTCGGTGAAGCTCTGCCTCGCCGAGTTCAAGCAGTACCTACAGGACGAGAAAGCACAAGGTCGCAGGACTAGACCGTGTGCCCATCCATTCATCTCCTGACAGGGACCAGCAGATCGCGGTTGCCCAGGTATGCGTGCGGGATGAGGTTCTCGTCTACCATTACTGTAGGGCCATCAGAGGTTCTGGAGCATTCGCCCGTTTCATCGGCAGCGCCGACTGTACCTTCACTACGGTGGAGAGAAGGAAGAACGTGATGATTCGGCCATCTGGTGCAACAAGCTTGTCGACATCCACAAGCAATACAAGATCATCGACAACGGGCAGGAGAAGGACTCTGTGGTTGACCTCGCTGAGACCATTATCAACTCCTGCTACGCCAACATGAAAGAAGACAACGATACCAAGGAGCTCCACCGGCCACCCTGCACCCGAACAAGTCAACCCTTGTACTCCCTTCTGCCTGCGTCTTCCCCCACTTCGGTTCGTTCGGTCCGCGGTCTCAATGTTGTCCTCCGCCTTGGTGCTCTCACCGCGACGCAGCCATCTCTCGCTCCTCAGCAAAATAGGAGGAATCAAGAGACAACTGTTCTTCGAGAGGCTGACAGTCCCGGGCCCACCAGGTCCATGGCCTAGGTTTTGCTGTTTAACAGGGCAGCCCACGACATGTTTCAACGTTTTTTGGATCAAGCGGCCTCTGGGCCTCCCAACCTAGCTTGTCTATAACATCAACAGCCCAAGTTATGTTTGTTTTTTCAAGACGATGACAACTCAGTTCTATTTTTCTATAAGAATGCAAAACTGAACCTATGTGTTCCCTTCAATAATAGTGTATATATATATTTTTTTTTGTTACATATATATATATATAATAGAAACAGCATAAGGTCCTGTTAAACCTATTGTTCATCCAACCATTTTATAGACCTTCTCACTTCCTTTATTTTTTGTTTTCAGTAATCCTATATCTGAATTTTCTTCCACTTTCTTTTTTGATGTGAACTGAGTTTTCTACCAGTACTTTTCCCTAGAACCAACTCAACGGTCCCACGTCTAGCCTAAAAAAAATAATACCCCATGTCCTATTAACTCATCAAATTAAAATGATATTTTATTTTGTAAATTGAAAGTTCCTACAAAATAATAATAATAATTGTTTATATATAACTTGGCAAGTCAACTCCTAGTGATTGCGTATATAAGCTTGCAAAGATTTTACTGACCAATGCAATAATAGACGTGCAATCATGTGTTTATGTTTTTATAACATTTCTCCGTCCAGCCCAACATGATATTTTCACCCGGCCCAGCAAGTCCGTGGATTACAAGAAAAATGCAAATGGGCTTTAAATTCTACCATACATATAAACGGGTTGCATAGATGCTACATCATTGTTTCAACCAGCCCACCAAATGGACTAAAAAACAAATGGACTGGCTCACATGTGGGCCAGTAGGTCGAAGCCTAAGCAAGGCATTGGATTTACATCCAACGGCCGACATTCTTCTTCAATCTCTCGTCTTCTTATTAAGTTGTTTCCTCCCCCTGACAGCTGGGACCCACCGGTTGTATCTTCGGATGGAAGGAAGTGTCTCCTTGTTATGCGAAAAAACTATTCCTCCCGATGACAGCTGGGACCCGGCATATTTGGTGGCTGACTTGTGGGCCTACTAAGCAAACATGTACGCAGGGCTTTGTCAACTTAATCGACAAATGATTCTAGCAGCTAGACCATTGGATGTTAATCCAACAACCGTGCTCCTTCTTCAACCTTTGTTCTTTCTCCTGTCTCCCGTGGGTGGCAGTGCTGCCGTGCACCCGAACCAGTCAAGTTTCCCACTCCTCTCCATCTCCGACTCCACTTCTGCATCTTCCCCATCTCCGGGTCGTTCCAGTTTGGGGCCTCGCCATTGTCCACCGGCCTTGGTGCGCTCGGCACGATGTGGTCAACGTGGTCAACAAACGAGAGTCATCAAAAGATGACTCTACGTGAGAGGCTGACAGTGGGGACGCACCACGCCCATGGACACATGCATGCAACTGCATCCTTTTTACCCTGAAAAATAATGTTTTCTCCCCTTGACTGCTGGGACCCACCAGCTACATCTTCGCACGCAAGGAAGTGCGTCCATATTATGGGTCAAAAAACGATTCGCTCCCTGACTGCTGGGACCCACCAGCTACATCTTCGCACGCAAGGAAGTGCCTGACAGTCGGGACCCACCTGGTCGAAGCGTACGTAGCATTGTCATTCTGGTCGCGAACGTGTATGTACATACTGGTCGAAGGAGAGGCGCACACGTGTCGTAGTAGAGGCATGCACGTAGCATGTACATGTACGTACAACGGCCAGGGTGCAAGAAAGTAAATACGGCCATGTATGTACATACGGGCGGGATCGCAAACGCCTTCTCATGCATACGTATGGCTAGGGCTCATGTACATGGCTAGGTTGTAACAGAGAAACTGCGTCATCGTCATGTTCATGGGGAGGCAACGGAATGTGTCGTGTTCATCGGAAGGCAACAGAACACGTGTTGTTCATCGGGAACCAACCGGATTGGACATAACAGCCGATGGAAACGAGGCATGGCCTACCGGAGAACGGAGGAAACGACCTTGTGTTCGACCGGCCACGGTCAAAATGGGATCATGTTCATCATGAGGGGTCTGGCGTATCGCAAAATGGAGGAAACGGACTTCTGTTGGACCTCCTACGGTCGAAACGGGGTCCTGTTGATCGAGAGGGGTGTCGCGTACCATGAAACAAAGGAAACGGACTTGTGTTGGAGCGCTACGTCAAAACGGGGTTCCTGTTCATCGGGAGGGGTGTGGCGTACCGCAAAACGGGACTCCACGGGATACTATTCATCTCCACCATTGACCTCCTCCAACCTCCACGGGCTATTGTTCACCCACCGCCGAGCTCCTCCAGCCTCCACTGGTGACTGTTCATCCACGGGCTCTTGTTCATCCAGCCTCCACCGCGCGCTCCTCCATCGGCTACTATTCAACCAGCCCTCTCCACGGGGTCCTGATCAATCACCCCTCCATGGGCTACTGTTCATCCAGCCCTCCACCGACTACTGTTCAACCAGCCCTCCACGGGGTCGTCCTGATCATCCAACCCTCCACGGGGTCGTCCTGATCATCCAGCCCTCCACGGGGTCCTGTTCATCCAGCCCTCCACGGGGTCCTGTTCATCCACGCCCAACTGGCTCGATCAATCGGGGTCTTGTTCATCCAGCGGCAACACCACGGGGTCTTGTTCATCCAACCCTCACCGGGAACTGTTCATCCACCCCCCCCCCAACAACGCTCACTGTTCATCCAGAGGCAGCATCGATCGGCTTCAGTTAGCAGCAGTAGCAAAGGAATCGCTCGATCGCTCGGGTTCAGTAACATGTAGCCTGCAGTGCAATCGCTCGGGTTTAGTTTGGCGACGCCTCGCTCGGGTTTTAGAGCCCAATGCCTCGCACCCATGCACGTACGTGTACAAGAGAAACGCGCATCGCTCGGTCCCCGACCACCCACCGTAACCGGGAACTCCCCGATATTTTCCTCGCCCTCGCTTCTACCATGGTTTATTCTGTCATAGACAGCCCAAAGAATGTCATGCAGCTGCCTCCTCGGCCCGCCCAGGACGAAAAGCCCATTTTCTGTCATGATATTTTGTCATAGAAGTAGGAGCCCACCACATCTATGATGATACCGGCTATTCTCACAATTATCATCATAGAAGTGTCATAAGTATGACAGAAAAAAAATTCGTTGGCCCAAAATGTCACGGATGTGTCTTTTCTGTAGTGGAGGCGGCAAGGCAGGGGGCGCCCTACCCCCCTGGGCACGTCCTTCCCCCTTGCCGCCACCTGCGGCTCTTCTAACTTCATATCCAAGTCTCTGGGTGTCTTCTGGTCCAAGAAAAATCATCGCGAAGGTTTTATTCCGTTTGGTATACGTTTTCTGCGAAGCTCAAAAACAAGAAAAAACAAAAAACTGGCACTGGGTTCTAGGTTAATAGGTTAGTCCCAAAAATAATATAAAATAGCATATTATTGCATATGAAACATCCAAAATAGATAATATAATAGCATGGAACAATAAAAAGTTATAGATATGTTGGAGACGTATCAGCATTCCACATCAAAAATTATATTTTTGTCATTTACCTACTCGAGGACGAGCAAGAATTAAGCTTGGGGATGCTTGATAGGCTCCAACATATCTATTTGATTGTTCCATGCTATTATAGTATCAATCTTCGATGTTTATATACACTTAATTACAATCAATTATATATCATTTTTTGGGACTAACCTATTAACTCAGTGTCTAGTGCCAGTTTTTGCTTGTTTTTGGTTCTTCAAAATATCAGTACCAAACGAAGTTCAAATGCCACGAAACTTTTTGGAGAGTTTTTCTGGCAATAAGAGACCCTGGAAGTTTCGGGAGGGGTCGAGAAGATGGAGAAGTAGCCCATAACATGCCCAGGGGGTAGGGCGTGCCCTAGTGGCTCGTGGGGCCCATGTAGCTCTGTTTGACCTAACTCCACCTCTATAAATTCTCTAAAATTGGGAAATCAACAAACGAGTCCACGAAAAACTTTTTCCACCGCCGCAAGCCTTTGTTCTCAAGAGATCCCATCTGGGGACCTTTTTCGGTACTCCGCCGAAGGGGGAATCAATCACGGAGGGGCACCACATTAATCTTGCTGCCCTTTCGATGAGGCGTCAGTAGTTTACCACAGACCTATACGAGTCCATAGTTACTAGCTAAATGGATTCTTCTCTCTTTTTGATCTTCAATACAACGTTCTTCGTGATGTTCTTGGAGTTCTACTATTACTCCACACATCGACCACTATCCAACATGCATCTAGAGTATTAAGTTCATAAAGAAAGGAGTAACGCCTTAAGCCAGATGACATGAGGTAGACAAGATAAACTCACATATAAATAAACCCTATCTTTTTACCCTTAATAGCAACGATAAACGCATGTCATGTCCCCTTCTGTCACTAGGTTTGAGCACCGCAAGATCAAACCCATTATAAAGAACCTCTTCCCGTTGCAAGATAAATCAATCTAGTTGGCCAAACCAAATCAATATATCGGAGAAGAAATACGAAGCAATAGTAATCATGCATAAAAGAGTTCATAGAAAACTCAAATAATATTCATGGATATATCTGATCATAAACTCACAATTCATCAGATCCCAACAAACACATCGCAAAAAGTGATTACATCAGATAGAAGATGTAGAACAAGTTTGGTCTACTTATCTCGGATGTGATACCTATATATGATCATTGCCTTGGATATCGTCATAATTATTTGGTGTTCTATCAATTTCCCAATAGTAATTTGTGTACACGCCGTATGCTATTTTCAAGAGAGAAGCCTCTAGTGAAAACTATGGACCTCGTGTCTATATTTTATCATATATAAAATCCTAAAAATATCTTGCTGGGTTTTTCATTTATTTATTTTATTTACTATTTTTGTCCTATCTATCTGTCAAATACCATACATTTTAATCTTGCTCGTAACCGCCGACAGATTGACAACACCTTGTGTGTGTTGAGTTGCAAGGATTTGTTGTTTGTGAGCAGGTGTTGCTGCCAATGGCGGAGCTTCATGGGGGCCAACCAAGGTGGTGGCCCCCCAGCCCAAGAAAAAATGACTTAATACATGTTAGTTTTTGTGCTATATGTTAGTAAAAATAGGCTAAACCTCATAGCTTTGCCCCTCCTTAGCCCATTGCCCCTCCAAAGATTTGGCCCAAGCTCCGCCACTGGTTGCTGCTACTTGTGAACTGCATTGGGATTACCCCGAAGAGGATATGATGATGCAGTACAGTAGAGATAAGTATTTTCCTTTGTCAGACGTGGGGTTCCGGCAAACCCTTAAGGTTCAAACTCTGGGGTGCGCGCGAAGATCTTTCCTCTACCAACCCACGTCCCAACGCCTCGCTGAGAATCTAGACTACTCGATGAACAACACAAGGGACACGGGGTTTATACTGGTTCAGGCCACCATTGTGGTGTAATACCCTACTCCAGTGTGTGGTGTGTGGATTGCCTCAGGGGCTGATGATGGACGGTATAAAGGAAGAACAACCTCACGAGGGGTGTTCTTGTGGTGGTGTGCTTGGAGAGGAACTGCTCCGTCTCTGTTGGCTCTAGGTGAGATCCAGATGAGATCCTGATCCAGTCCTCCTACTGTGATGGCTCTCTCTATATATAGAGGCCCTGGTCCTCTTCCCAAATATTGAGCAGGAAGGGAGCCAACAATGGCCATTTTGAAGGGGAATATCTAGTACAACTTATCCTGACTAAAGTTGGTCTTCGACTACCAAAGGCACTGGCGATGACGTCGTCTTGGGCTCCATGGTGACATCCGTCCTGCCGCTCTGCTGTTCTTCGTCTCGTTGCACTGGAATGGCAACCTTTACTTGACGCCTTGGTACTCCGTGCTACGCTTGCCCCCTTTGCACCAAAGAGGAAACAAGGACACTGGACAGGCCGGCGCCCTCCTGGCGCCCGCCTGGCCCAGATCGTCATGGCTTGCGTCATGAGCACCTCATGAGGTACCCTTGCCTTGATCTCTCCGCCTCCTCGCAAGCTTTGCCTGGCGAGGCCGCTCCTGAGGAAGCCTCCTGTCGTCCGCCCCGTGAGGTTTGGCCCCTCGCGAGGGTCTTGAGCTTGAGTCGATAAAGATGGACCACATTGGGCCACCACTTGAGCCACGCCGTTGGCCGCAGACAGGCAAGTCTGGGGACCCCCGTTCCCAGATCACCGACAGTAGCCCCCGGGCCCAAGGCGTGCTCGAACTTTGCTTAGCAGAGAAGCGAAGGGGCAAGTGCGGAGCGCCACGGGCCCCCACAGCCTGTGGCCTTGGGTGCCGCGTGGTGGTTGATTGGACGCGGGCATCTCCGCTTCCCCACGACACCTCGGCAACTGCCCGACAGACAAAAGGGTTGGTCCAGGTCAGGCTTACTTTCTTTACCCTCATCCGTCTCGCTTCAGATCCCCTTTCTTGCCTTTCGCCCCCTTGCTTCCGAAATCTTCCAGATCCGCATCAATCTCTCACCTCCGGTGAGCAATGGCGCCTCGCAAGATCCCGCCGGGGCTCCACTGGCCTGGTACTCACCGGCTCTAGATCCCCCAAACATGACGAAGAAGAATCTCGCCCTCGCGTGCCTGATGACGGCATCGCAGGGCAGCGAGGCGGGGGAGACCGTGCTCCGGCCCGGCTCCGCTCATCCAGAAGGCAAGGGGAGCACCTTCTATCCATTCTTCATGAGCGCCATCATCGCTAGTCTGGTGCCTCCCTTCTCCGAGTTCTTCCTTGCTGTTCTCCGCCAATATAATCTACATGCCCTGAATCTCCACCCCAACTATGTCCTTCTCCTGGCAATTTTCGCCTACTACTATGAGGCACACGTTGGGGTGATGCCCTCAGTGGCCTTGCTGCGCCATTTCTTCTCCCTCCGAGTTTCCGGTGCCCACATCTCTGCATGTGCGGGCTTTGTTGCATACTCCAAAGCAATGAAATATCGAAGACTGGGAAGAGGATCGACGGCTTCCGGAGCAAGTGGGTCATGATGGACATCGGGCGCATCCACCCTCGACTGGCGCTGCCCATGGGGCAGCCCAAGGCTGTCGATGCGTGGTCTCATGCGAAGCTTGACGACCGTCGGGCGAAGCTGGTGCTAGAGAAGATGAATACGGACTTGAGGCCGGGCAACCTGAGGGCGGCGAAGCTGATCGAGGCCATGCTCCTGAGGGAGTTCTTGGTGCACTGGGTGGCTCCACTTCAGGCGCACTCACGCCCGTTGTGGAGGCTCGTGGACGCCGACGCCGTCCTCCGCCTGAGCTCTGAGGCACTAGCCCACGAGGATCTGGCCGCGGCCCTTTGCTCCTTGGTTGGGGAAGATGTGGCGAACCCGGAGGGCGCTCTGGTCCCCTTGTTCCTTCGCGATAACTGAGAGCTGGTAGTGAGCGCCATTCCCACCTTCAACGGGGACGGACTGGTGCCGGTGGAAGCTCCCAAGGATCTGGCGATGATGGCAATGGTGGACTTGTCCTCCGATGACTCCGGGAGGGGAGAGGAGGAAGACGAGGAGGAGGAGGAGGAAGAGCACGACTCCGAAGCGATAGCCGAGCGGACGGGGAGACCTTCCCTTGGCGTAGGTCCAGCGCCCTCCGTTCCATGTCGAACGATGACGAGGCCGGCGCCAGGCGAGGGGGAGAGGACCCGCCTTTGGTCCCAAGGAAGGACAGGACGGGGCTGATCTCCCGAGGGTCTACTCCAGCCCTGGGGCTGCCTGAAGCCAGCTCCAGCCCCTCTGATGCGCCTTCCGCTTTCGAACCTCTCGAGGCTGATCCCCGCAGGAGGCTTTCACGCTTGAAGTTTGGCTGGAGGCCGCTTGAGCCCGCGACTGCCGACCAGTAAGTCCTTGACTTCTGCTTTGCTTCCTATTTCTGTCGCCAAGGCTTGATGTCTATATTCTTTTGGCTATGCTGCCGCCTACGGCGAAAAGGCTGAAAGGGGCCTCAGTGGCCCTGCTTGGGGCGAGCTCACCTGCTGGGGATGCGCCTTCATCCATGGGAAAAGGAGGCAGCGAGGCTCGTGCTTCCCCTGCCCGGTCATCCTCGTGAGGCCAGGAGGGACGCATTGGCGTGGATCCAGCCCCCGCGGACCTGGCGACTCCAGAGGCGTCCGTGCTTGACGCTGTCGTCGAGGCCGCCGAGGCTCAGAAGGCCCCAATGCCTGATGCTGTGATTACACTGCCGTCTTCTCCTCCTACTCCACCGGCTACCGTCTCTCCCACTCCTTCCACCGTCTTGGATCGTGCTGTTGTCGAGTTGGTCGGCTGTGAGAAGATCTCTAGGGCGCCGAACCTCGCCCGGTGGCCGACCGCGTAGAGTTGGTCTCTGGCTGGGTCCGCTCTGACGCCTCTGTCTGAGTGGTGGTGAGCCAGGCTGTGTCGGCCTTCGAGGAGGAGAAGCAAGCCACCTCCCATGCCAAGGCCACTCGTGATGCGGCTTTGGGTGACGCTACAAATGTCCGGAGCCACTGCAAGGCGCTGGAGGACGAGTTGCAAGGCCTGCGTGAGGAGCTTGCCAAGGAGGTCCACGACCGCCAGGAGAAGGAGAAGGAGATGAAGGCTCGAGAGGCTGCCGTCAGGGATCGAGATGCTGAGCTCGACGACCGCCATGGCCGGTTGGAGACACTGGAGCAGGCGCTGAAGGCGGAGAGGGTTGAGCTGGATGCCAAGGCAAAGGTCTTGGTTGAGGATCGGGTGGCCTTCGCGAAGCTGGAGGAGAGAGCTCGTAGAACACTGAAGACGCTCAACGACGGCGGCTTAGAAAAGCCGCTGGCTGGCGCGGAGGACGGTCCCGCCCAGCTGCTTCCCTTATTGGTCCTGGCACTTGAAGATGTCGATGATGGCATCGTCCTTTCCTCCGCAGCGCTCATGCGCGTCCTCAGCCACGTCTACCTTCGCGACCCCAACGCCGACCTCGATAGTCTGCTGAAGCCTATGAGCGGCGAGCTTGCCACTGCTGCTGCTGAGGCTGTGAAGGGTCGAGCGGAGGCCTTGCTGGCGAAGTTCTGCACCTTTGGCACCAGGCCCAAGCAAGGCACTGCCACCTCTGCGGCTTCAGGAGGTGGAGCTGTGAAGCGCAACCCCACCACAAGCGATGGTGCTGCACAGGAGTGATCTCTTCATGGCTTCTATCCTGTTTTAATTCCTGCCACATTCACCGTGCCTCGTGGAGGCGTTTAAACTTGTGTTTGACATTATGGGAACAACCTATGGTCTGTAATATTTGCCTTCTAAATTTCCAAGAATTTGCAGTTTTCCTTCCTATTTGCCTTGTGTTCTACGTCGGCAGGACCCGGCCCCGCGCATACCTCAACCGCCGTTAGCCCTGACCGGAAACCAGGACGGGACCAAGGAGTGAGGGGCTACGTGACCAGTTAGGCTCCTGAGTCACGATGATCCAGGAGTCCCCCTTGACGCGCGAACAACAAATAGGGAAGGGGGTGTAGGAGTGGACTTGTCGTTCTACGTCGGTAGAGCCCGGCCCCGCGCATACCTCAACCACCGTTAGCCCCGACCAGAAACCAAGACGGAACCAAGGAGTGAGGGGCTACGTGAACAGTTAGGCTCCTGAGTCATGATGCTTAGCAATCCCCCTTGACGTTCAAACGGTCTTCATACCTTGGCTCCGCTCGGGGAGAGGCGCGCGACGACCAGGTCCGGGGGACCTGGCTGGGTGGCGTGTGCTCGGGCGTGGCCCGGGCGTAGCCCCCGTGCATGTCCAGCCCCCTCACGTGGCGCTCCCGAGGGGAGGCGTTGCGATGAGGCCAAACACTGAGCTCTAGGCTCCCTGAGGTTGGTACAACCGGGGGCTGCCCTCAGTTGTTTATCACCAGTGCGGAGCATAGCCCTTTCGTATCTGTACGGGCATAGCCGCTCCTCGGCAGTGTCGCCAGCCAGCGCGGAGCATGGTGCTTCCACTGGTACGTGGGAGGGGGGGCCCTTCGGGAGGAGCCCACGAGGCATGTACAACCCCGCCCTGACACGTGGCTGGCACGGTAGGGCTAGACGAGGTGTATCTGGGCACCCATGAGCCAGCCGGGGACTCACGGGGCCCTACCTCAAGGCGGGTTGCGCCTGGCTCTGGGCCTTTGCTGGTGGTACGCTCCTGCAAGATTGGTTAGATGCCAACGCTCTACATCCTCAGGTCCCGGCCCTCGAACGAGCTCAACCGTCGCTGGTATGCCAGGTCGCGATGCCGTGGACAAGGCCAGGAGGTGAGGGCTGGAGAGCCAGTAAGAGCCCATGAGTCGCGATGCTCAGGCGTCCCCCTTTTAACGTGCAAGCGATTAGCATGAAGGAGGAAAGGGCCTGTGGTAGGCAGCGTACGATAATCATAGCGGGTCAAATATGTAAGGAACATGACCTAGATAGATGCGGGAAAGATACATGCCACTGGGTCAGGCCCGAGTGGCTTGGGGATGATGCAGCCCGAGGGGCGCCCCCAGCAAGGTAAACTAAAGACATGAGCAAAAGAGATACATGCCGCAGGGACAGACCCTCACGACCCGGGAATGATGCAGCCCTGGGGGCGCTCCCAGCTGAAATGGAACTTGAAAGATGTCACCTGATACTGTTGCCAACGAAGGGATGTTGGAGTAGCATACGACGCGCGATGAAGAAGCCGACCCTCACGAGCCCCCAGGGCCCTGAGCCTCGGGAGGCTCCGGAGATCCGGGTGGCTCCTCGAGGACCATCTCCATCTCTGCCAAGACCGCGTAGTGCCTGACCTCCTGAGCTTCCAGAATGCTCTGCACCAGGTGCTGATGAGCAGCGGCCGTATTCGGCAGGCCGAAAGGCATGTGAACGTAGCTGTGAAGTGGTCCCTCACAATGTCCCACGCGTGAAGTCCAGAGGCGCTCCTGAGACGCGGCTCTGTTGAGCCCTGGTATGTCGATGCAGACGCGCAACCCGCCATCCTTGCTTGTATGGGGAGCTACGCCAGGTAAGCGGTGGCTGCCGCGCACGACTCTTGATTCCTGAAGATCCTGAGTGACTTTAGAGATGAACTCTTGAGGGTTGGGTCCTTCTTGCCTCATGCCTTCCTACGGGAAACGTGCCATAAAGCACGCCTCCAAGTGGTGCCCGAGCGCCTCCCTCGTGGTCTTAGCAAAGTCAGTGGCCTTCCAGGAGAGAGCCCTTGAGCCTTAATCGAGGAGGGCGCTGAGCGAGCCTTCCTATGTGATGGAGGGAGGCGCCCCTTGAACAGGCGCGGATCCTGGCACCGTGCCATCGGAGGTGCCTGCCTCCTGAGGTCTTGGGCTAGGTGATGTCTTCTTCTTCTTGGGAGCCGCCTCGGGAAGGCTCCCGCCCTTGCGATCTGGGTCTTCGATTGATGCGGCTTGGAAGGCGTGCTCGAGAGAGCACACTGCATCTTTTTCCTTGCAGGGGACCGTGATGATTCTGCCGCTTCCTGGCATCTTGAGGACGTTGTAGCCATGGCGAGTCACTGCCATGAACTTGGCCAGGGCGGGATACTTGAGGATGGCGTTGTAGGGCAAGCAAATGTGGGCGACGTCAAAGTCGATGAGCTCAGTGCGGTAGTTCTTGCGTTGTATGAAGGTGACAGGGAGGCGGACCTGCCATATTGGGATGGTGGAACCATCAGTGACTCCTGAGAAAGGCTTGGTTGGCTGAAGCTGATCATACGACACTTGGAGATTGTTGAATGTTTCGACGGACAGGACGTTGAGTCCTTCACCACTGTCAATGAGGGTCCTGGTGACCTGCACATTGCTGATGACTGGGGAGCATAGCATAGGGAGGACCCCGGCTGTCGCTGCAAACTTGAGCTGATTCGCTGAGCTGAATGTGATGGCACACGTGGACCAGCTGAGAGGACGCGTGGCATCGAGCTTCGGGAGGACTGCACTCACCTCGCGAGCAATTTGCTTGAAGATGGGTTGAGAGGCCGGGGCCTGGGCACCGCCCAAGATGCAAGCGATAGCACGCGGTTCCTGGAAGCCCCCAGCTCACTCGTCCTTATGCTGGTCTTCATTCCTCCTTGGTGGTGGTGGCAGAGGAGGAAGGCCTGTGTTGCCTTGTGGGAGATCCTCGCGAGGCTGATCCGTCCAAGCCCCCTTGCGAGGCTGGTCCTGCCAGCGGTCCTCACGAGGGCGGTCATGCCACCCTTGGCGAGGGCCACGATCTTCCCATCGTCCTCCACCTCTTCCTCCTCCTCGGCCATAGCCCCGATCGCTGCGCTCGGGGTGTCGGCCGACACGTCCTTCTCGTACGGCCCTGAGCTCTTGACATTCGTTGGTGTTGTGGGTGTGGAGGTCGTGGTACATCTAGTACCAGCTGCCCTTGGATGACTCCGGTTGATCCTTGCCATGCTTCATGTCTTGTTCTGCTATGAGCACAACTGCTCCCTTGCGCTTCACATCCTTGGCCTTGGACTTCTTCTCTTCAGGATCAGCGGTTGGGAGCTCGAGGAGGCAGAGGCGTCCCTCCTCAGCTCTTGCACACTTGGTTGCCAGGTTGAACAGCTCCAGAGACATGCACAGATCTTCGTGGATCGCCAGTTCCTCCTTCGTCTTGATGTCGCGGATGCCATCAGAGAAGGCTGAGATGATGGCCTCCTCAGACACCTTGGGAATCTTGAGGCGAGTGTTGTTGAAGCGCTGGATGTACTTCTGCAGGGTCTCTCCTGGCTGCTGCTTGATGCGGCACAGGTCACTCATGGCCGGGGGCCGGTCGCGAGTGCCCTGGAAGTTGGCGATGAAGCGGGTGTGCATCTCATCCCAAGAGGATATCGTCCTGGGAGGCAGGTTCAGGAGCCAGGTGCGGGCATCGTCCTTGAGCGCCATGGGGAACCAATTCGCCATGACTTTTTCATCTCCGTTGGCCGCTTCGATGCCCAGCTCGTAGAGCTGGAGGAACTCCGCAGGGTCGGTGGTGCCGTCGCGGCAAGGAGGAAGATCCGGCTTGAACTTGCCCGACCAGGCCATGTTGCGCAGCTCGGCGGTGAAGGCGCGGCAGCCTGCGGTAGCCACCGGCGGCCTTTGTTGACGTGGGGCTTGATCCTGGGGGTCCCGGCATGCTGCCGCCAGGAGCAGCGTAGGGTCTTGATGTGCTGGAGCAGGAACGCGATCCTGGTGCACCGGTGCGGGGAGCACGCGAGCGCCTTCTTGGGGGCAAGGGATTTCTTGGCAGCTCCTTTCTTGCTGCGCGGGCGCCGGACGCGGTGGGTCTCGTCTAGGGGCCGCGCGCCTAGGAAGCAGGTCACCTTCTTGAGGAGGAGGTGGCAGAGGCACCTCCGGAGCTACATTACCCGCGCAGGACAGAGGGCGAGGCAGCGAGAGGGATGGCGCAGGGGAGCCCCCTGCGGCACTGTCGAGCACGATGATGCGAGCGAGCCACTCTTCGTAGAGGTCGTCGACAAGACGGTAGTGCAGGAGCTCACGCGCCAGGAGCAGTGCGGCATGCGCGTCCGCAGGAGCGCGATGGGCATGTGACGATGAGCCAGCTGGAGTCAGTGACGGGGTGGCGGTGCGGCCTTCCTGCCACACCGAGGGATACAGCGACGATGCCTGCTGCTCGTTCCCCACCGGGCCATTGGCGGCATGGGAGGCAGGTGACGGGGAACGACGGGGAGGCCCACCAACGGGAGCCGTCTGGGCGACATGGGCGGCGAGGGCAGCCCGATGCTCGGTATGAGCTCGGCGAGCGTCAGCCATGGACGCGACGAACGACGCAACGCGAGATGGCGGAAGAAAGGATTCCGGGCGGAAGAAAAGATTTCGGTGCACCCCTACATGGCGCGCCAAATGTCGGATGTGGGGTTCTGGGAAACCCTTAAGGTTCAAACTCTGGGGTGCGCGCGAAGATCTTTCCTCTACCAACCCACGTCCCAATGCCTCGCTGAGAATCTAGACTAGTCGATGAACAACACAAGGGACACGGGGTTTATACTAGTTCAGGCCACCATTGTGGTGTAATACCCTACTCCAGTGTGTGGTGTGTGGATTGCCTCAGGGGCTGATGATGGACAGTACAAAGGAAGGACAACCTCGCGAGGGGTGTTCTTGGGGTTGTGTGCTTGGAGAGGAATTGCTCCGTCTCTATTGGATCTGGGTGATATCCAGATGAGATCCTGATCCGGCCCTCCTACTGTGATGGCTCTCTCTCTATATAGAGGCCCTGGTCCTCTTCCCAAATATTGAGCGGCAAGGGAGCCAACAACGGCCATTTTGAAGGGGAACATCTAGTACAACTTATCCTGACTAAAGTTGGTCTTCGACTGCCAAAGGCACTGGCGATGACGCCGTCTTGGGCTCCACGGTGACCTCCCTCCTGCCGCTCTACTGGTCTTGCTCTCGTTGCACTGGAATGGAAACCTTTACTTGACGCCTCGGTACTCCGCGCCTGCGCTTGCCCCCTTTGCACCAAAGAGGAAACAAGGACACTGGACAGGCCGGTGCCCGCCTGGCGGCCACCTGGCCCAGATCGTCATAGCTTGCGTCATGAGCACCTCGTGAGGTACCCTTGCCTTGATCTCTCCGCCTCCTCGTGGGCTCTTCCTGGCGAGGCTGCTCCTGAGGAAGCCTCCTGTCGTCCGCCCCGCGAGGCTTGGCCCCTCGCGAGGGTCTTGAGCTTGAGTCGATGAAGATGGGCCGCATTGGGCCACCACTTGAGCCACGCCGCAGGCCGCAGGCAGGCCAGTTTGGGGACCCCCGTTCCCAGAACACCGACATCCTTTGTTGAGAACCAAGTTTATCAATCTAGCAAAAGAACCAAGCAACACCTCGTTAGTAGCACCTACACACAAACAACAAATCCTTGCAACCCAATGCGAACACGGGTTTGTCAATCCTTGACAGTTATGAGCAATATTAAATTGTATGGTATTTGATAGATAGAGTGGACAAAAATACAAGATATAATAAATGAAGTAAAAACGTAGCAAGGTATTTTTAGTATTTTTATATGAAAAGATAGAACTGGGGTTAATTTTCACTGGAGGATTCTCTCAAGAAAATAGCATACGGTGGGTAAACAAATTACTATTGGGGACTTGATAGAAAAGCAAATAATTATGACGATATCCAAGGCAATGATCATGTATATAGGCATAACGTCCGAGACAAGTAGACCGAAATGACTCTGCATCTACTGCTATTACTCCACCCATCGAGTGCTATCCAGCATGCATCTAGAGTATCAAGTTCATAAAGAACGAAGTAACACCTTAAGCAAGGTGGCATGATGTAGACAAGATAAGCTCACATATGAATAAACCCCACCTTTTTACCTTTAATAGCAACGATACATACGTGTCATGTCCCCTTCTGTCACTGGGATTGAGCACCGCAAGATTGAACCCATTACAAAGCACCTCTTCCCATTGCAAGATAAATCAATCTAGTTGGCCAAACCAAATCAATAGATCGGAGAAGAAAGACGAAGCTATAACAATCATGCATAAAAGAGTTCAGAGAAAACTCAAATAATATTCATGGATAGATGTGATCATAAACTCAATTCATCAGATCCCAATGAACACACTGCAAAAAAAGAATTCCATCGGATAGAACTCCAAGGACATCAACCAGAACATTGTATTGAAGAACATTGAGAGCGAAGAAGCCATCTAGATATTAACTATGGACCCATAGATCTGTTTTAAACTACTCACGCGTCATCGGAAGAGCAACAAGGTTGATATAGATCCCCTCCGTGATTGAATCCCCCTCCGATGAAGTGCCAGAAAAGGTCCCTAGATGGGATCTCTCGAGAACAGAGGCTTGCGGCGGCGGAAAAAGTATTTATTGGACTCCTCTGTTGGTTTCCTGATTTTAGTGAATTTATAGAGGTGGGGTTAGGTCAAACAGAGCTACATGGGCCCCACAAGCTACCAGGGTGCGCCCTACCCCCTGGGCACGCCCTGGTGCCTTTTGGGCTACTGCTCCATCTTCTCATCCCCCCTGAAGCCTCCAGGGTATCTTATTACCAGAAAAAAATCTCCAAAAAGTTTCGTTGCATTTGGACTTTGTTTGGTACTAATATTATGCAAATTCAAAAACAAGCAAAAAACAACAACTGGCACTGGGCACTAAGTTAGTAGGTTAGTCCCAAAAAAATGATATATAGTTGCTTGTAAATGTATATAAAACATCCATGATTGATACTATAATAGCATGGAACAATAAAAAATTATAGATACATGGGAGACGTATCAAGCATCCCCATGTTTAGTTCCTGCTCATCCTCGATTAGGTAAATGATAAAAACAGAGTTTTTGATGTGGAATGCTACCTACCATATTCATCATTAAGGACGACAATGGGTAGGGTATGGGGCGGTTAGAGCAATACCATACCCATACCCATACCCATGTAGTCAACGGGTACAAAATTCAACCCATACCTGTACCCACGGGTATGGAACTTTACCCGTACCCATACCCATTGGGTACCCAACAGGTAGATCAAATAGTACATAAGTTATTCACAATTTCACATTCGTCGATATCACATTTGACCTAAGAAATATTTATCTCAACTCAGTAACAAATAGATGAGTACATAACAATTATCTCAATTCAAATTGACGATCGGTGACAAGTTTAACATAGATTCACAATCTCATGACACACTTCATGGGTAAGGTACACGTGTCAGTATAAACAGGTAATGTATGGGTATATCCATGGGTACAAGGCTATAACTGTGCCCTACCCATGACTTAACAGGTAGGGTATGGGTACTACCCATGGGTATAAAATTGTGCCCATACTCTGCCATGCAGGTACGGTATTCACGGGTACCCATACCCATGGGTAAAATTGTCATCCTCATTCATCATACAATCTTTTCTTTTGTAGCATGGACATTTGGACTTGAATGATTCAAAGCAATAGTCTATAATTTGACATGAAGATATCAATACTCAAGCATACGAACAAGCAACCATATCTTTCAAAATATCAACGCTAAAAAAGTTATCCCTAGACCATTATGCTTAATCATTAATCCATTCATGAAACACACTCAAGTATTAGCTACATACAATGCACAAGTGTGACAATAGTGTTCCCTAGTTGGTTCTTTATAAGAGAAGATGGAGACTCAAAATAAAAATAAAAAATGCATAAAAGTAAACTGACAGGCCCTTTGTAGAGGGAAGCGGATATTTATAGAGGTGCCAGAGATCAAAGCTTAAATTGACAGATAAATTATTTTGAGAGGCATGCTTTTCCTGAAACGAAAACGACTGAGAATTCCCAATATCTTCCATGCTATACAAATCATAGGCGGTTCCCAAATAGAAAATAAATTTTATTTCCTTTCCACCATTCTTACACAATCCATGGCTAGCTGTATCCATAGGTTCCTTTTGTACCATCAATTTCCAAGGAACTTAATTATCATCATATTATTTTTTTTCTTCATTTCAGGACTGACCATCCCTAATACCTGTCACACTCTTGTGCAATGACAAGTGAATAAACACTCATCGTGAGAATAAAATACCTAGCATGGAAAATATTGGCCACCCCCAGCTGCTTTATGAGCGGTACAGGCACACAAAATGGAAAATTATTTTGAATAATTAGAGTTAGCACAAGCAAATTTACTTGGAACGACATGGAAATGCCGCATATAGGTAGGTATGGTGGACTCATTTGGCATAACTTTGGGTTTAAGGAATTGGATGCACAAGCAACATTCCCACTTACCACAAATGAAGGCTAGCAAATATATTGAGAAGCGACGAACCAAAAAAGGAAAATGGTCATAAACATGCATTAAACATAACTAACACTGAATAATGCACCACAAGTAGGATGTGATTTTGTTGCATAACTATTGACTTTACGTGCTTGCATAGGGAATCACAAACCTTAACACCAATATTCTTACTAAAGCACAATTGCTCACTCACTTGACTCACATATTATTTTCTCCATATCACAAAACTATTGCAAGAAATCAAACTTATAGTGAAACGCGATGAGGCTTCTTCTTCTATTTTTCTCTCTGGGAATATGAATTTATAGTATACAGATTAGGGTCAGTGGAGCCTCGTGGGTAGCGGGTGCCCCCCTCCAGTGGGTCTTTGCTCCAGTGTTTTTTATATATTCCATAAGTATCCTCCAAAAAGTTTCGTCCAATTCCAAGAACTTTTATTTCTGCACAAAAATAACACCATGGTAGTTCTGCTGAAAACAACGTCAATCCGTGTTAGTTTCATTCAAATCATGCAAATTAGAGTCCAAAACAAGAGCAAAAGTGTTTGGAGAAGTAGATACGCAGAGGCGTATCAAACTGGAACCAAAGGTAGGCTCATTCTAGCTTGGAGAAGTCCTCCCTCAGGAGCCACCATTTCTCCATCTTATAGCTGCTACACCTAGGGGCCTGTCCCATCCCAGAATCCCAAAGGACGGTAGTATGATCACTACCACACCTGGGCAGTGCCTTACAAGCAGCTAGAGGAAATATTTTATCTAGTTCCGTATCAAAAAATAACATGTCTATTATGGACATAATTAAGTCTACTTGATTATTTGCCCAAGTGAATTTCTTGCTAGAAAGTTTAATTTCTAGTAAGCTATAGACCTCAATCAGGCATTGAAGGTATCACTACATTTATATTTGATAACTCGGTTACTTTTCTCTTTAGCATATCTTACTAAATTGAAATCACCCCCTATTAGGGTAGGGAAAGGATTTTCAATAAACAGAGTGAAGCTCTGAGATGAAAGCCTCTTTACCCTCCTCATAGGGGGGTCCATACAAAGTAATAACTCTAAATGTGGTATCCCCACTCTTAAATTTTTAGGACACAAGTGACTGAAAAATTTAAGCATGACCAATAAATAACCTCAAAAATATATGCATCAACCCCCATAAGGATGCCACCAGCAGAGCCTTTAGATGGGAGGTGATGCCAAGAGAAATTCCTACTTCCTACTAGAAATTTTAAGTAAGAATCGATAAATTCCTCTTTCTTAGTCTCTTGGAATCCTAAAATATAGGCATGAGTCTTGTTGATAGTGTCAACAATGAGGGGTTTTCTCCCATGGGTAGATATCCCTCTAGCATTCCAAAAAACAACATTCATGATATCAGCCTAGTCTTAGGGTGCTTGCCCTGTTTGTTTTTGCAGACTAGATACTATAATTCTTCAGAATTAATCATTGAAGTACCATCACCTACACTTATAGCACCACAGTCATTGTTACTTCTAGTGGGGGTTGTGAGAGCTGAAGCAGAACCAATAGTTCTATAGAACTGAGGGTACTATTTAAAGAGACACTACCAACATCTATTGCATTAGTCTCAACATCCACACCAATCTTAGAAGCTACTAAAATAAAAGTAGGGTTATTGAAAAGGGAAAAGGGGGGATGGTTTCATACCATGATCTTTTTGAATTGCCATGTCCTGAGCCTCCTTAAGTTGTTGAGATTTTTGCAGGATGGTTCATGTATCTCTAGTATTCTTGGTGCTTTCCCTAAGGGCTTGTATGGGGCCCGATTTTCCTTTTTTGCCAGCTTCTTTGTTTTCGAGAGGTGGGAATTCAGCTTCATACTGCCCCATAGGTTCAGCAATAGTTTCCCCTCCAACATCTTCAGACAGATTGGCATGCACCTCATCTTGGAGACCATCCCAATCCTCTTCAGTTTTAATATCATCATCATTCCATTCCTCCATTTCCCTCAGCAATCCAAAGCCTTCTGTAGCATTATTGTCATTGCCCAGTAGGAAGTCCACGGTGTTTTTTCTAACATGCTGTAGATTTTCTGGTGCTTGGGATTTCAAGAGTGATGTAGGAGTGGGGGGTCCATTGCAACATTTCCAAGGCCACGAGTTGAGTTTTTAGGGTCCTCCTCTAGTACCAGTGTTGGATCCATTGTCAGAGCCATCTTTGAGCTTTTTTGTGATACCGAACATCCTTTGTGCCCCCATTGCTTCCTATTCCCACGTCCTTGGAAATCTGGTTGTTGGTAGCTGGTGGGTCCAGTATCACCACCTCATCAATATTTTGTGGTGGTTCCACCTCCACAAGGACCATGTAACGCTTCCCTTGGATGCCAAACACTCTTTCTTTAGAGATCTTATTGCAGTCTTTGCAAGATATCTTAACTTTAATTATCTCATAAAAGCTCTAGAAATTGTGCTACCAATCAACATCTAGCAACACACCAAAAGTTGATGTGATTTGGTCTAAGAGAGTCCATTTACATCATTTGGGTTGAGCTTCCTGAGCTTTAGCCAAACCTCTTGGAGTTTATCTTCAGCAGATACATCACCTAGCCATGCTTCTACTTTAACTATGGTATTCTCCTTAGACAAACCAAAACAGGGTTAACCAGCCACCTTATCCACATTAATTTCTAGTGGGAATTTAACCAAGAAAGCCCACTCATCTAAGGTGTTGATAGGCCATTGCCAGTTGTCCTTGTAGATTATTGCAAATTCCTTAGCAAGTTACTCCTTTGAGATTTCTCAAGATTCCACAAATATTATGCCAACATTCTTCAACCAACCCAAGTGTTGTGCATTCACATCCGGAACATCCAGGTGGTAGAATCCTAATCCTGGAGCCGCGCTTCCCATGAACTTCACAGAGGAGTGGGGTTTCTTCCTCACTGGACAATCTTCTACTTTGTGATTGACCATCTTGCATATGAAACAACACCTGCGCTTGGTGCACTTGTCTTTGTGGTGCCATGTCTCTCCACAATTGAATCAAGTCACCGAAGCATAAGACATCAGCCCTGGGCTCACCTGAGACTTCTGAATCACCTCTTGCTTCCTTTTTTGTTGATTTTTCCCTTGGTACTTGCTTTGTTGTTGGTTCCCTCCTTGACCTTCCTCTATTTCTGCTGCATGTCCCCCTGACTGCCCTTAGATCTGTTGTGGGGGGCATACCATTGCTGCTATGTGCCCCCCACTGCTACTGAGGGAATTGGGCGGGAAAGCCCACGACGATGATGGACCTTGGAAATCAAACCCAAAGAACGGTGGTTGCTGCGGTAGCCCCATGCCATGGATCAACTGCATTTGCTCTTGGGACCAGCTTCTTGAGCTTTCTCCTCTTCCCCCCTTGTTCTTGCCGTGACCTCGCCCTCTTCCTCCGTCACCCATCGTCTCTGGGTTGGCGGCGGCGTCAGTTTTGTTGGTGGAGTTGGAGGAGGAATGAGGAACCCTAGCCCCCCCCCCTTCATGATAGATTCTATAAACCCCCACAACTGACTATCTACTTTCCGCCTCGTCACATGGTCACCTGGCAAGCAACCTGGCGACCTGGCTGCTTTGACCACTCCTTTTTTGTTTGCAGATTGACTGAATTCTCTCTCTGAATGAATCTGAAACTATCGGATTTCGGGTTCTGGCAGACCCTTAAGGTTTGAACTCTGGGGTGCGCGCGGAGATCACTCTTCTACCAAACTCACGTCTCGTCGCCTCGCAAAGGATCTAGGCTACATGAAGAACAACATAAGGGACACAAGGTTTATACTGGTTCAGGCCACCATGGTGGTGTAATACCCTACTCCAGTGTGTGGTGTGTGGATTGCCTCGGGAGCTGATGATGAACAATACAAAGGAAGAACAGCCTCCCAAGGGGTGTTCTTTTTGGGTGGATCTGATGATGCTCTCTACTGCGATGGCTTGCCCTATTTATAGAGCGAGGCCCTGGTCTTCTTCCCAAATATTGAGCGGGAAGGGCGCCAACAATTGGCCATTTTGAAGGGGAACATCTAGTACACTTATCCTGACTAAAGTTGGTCCTGGCCTACCAAAGACTCTGACGATGACGCCTTCCTGGGCTCCACGATGACCTCCATCCTGCCGTTTTGCTGGTCTTGGTCTTGTTGCACCGAAACGGTAGCCTTTGCTTGATACCTTGGCCTGCGCTTGCCCCCTTTACACCAAAGATGAAGTAAGGACACTGCGCAGGCCGACACCCGCCTGGCGCCCGCTTGGCTTCGGTCGTCCTGGCTTGCGTCATGGGCACCTCATGAAGTACCCCGCCTAGATCTCTCCGCCTCCTCGTGAGCCAGCCTGACGAGGCTGTGTCTGAGGAAGCTTCCTGTCTGTCATCCGCGCCGCAAGGCTTGGCCCCTCGCGAGGGTCTTGAGCTTGTGTTGACGAAGGTGGGCCGTATTGGGCCACTCCTTGAGCCACGCTGCAGGCCGCAGGCAGGCAAGTATGGGTACCCCCGTACCCAGAACACCAACAGTAGCCCCCGGGCCCAAGGCCCGCTCGGACTTGGCTTAGCAGAGAAGCGAAGGGGCAAGTGTGAAGCGCCGCAGGCCCTAACATCCTGCAGCCTTCAGCGCCGTGTGGCGGTTGATTGGACGTGGGCGTCCCTGCTTCCCCATAACGCCTCGGCAACTGTTTGTCTGACAAAAGGGCAGCCTCGGGCCAGGCTTACCTTCTTTTCCTTCACTAGTCATTGTCCCAGATCCCCTTTCTTGCTCTCCTCCTTCTTGCTTCCGAAATCCTCCAGATCTGCTTAAATCCCACACCTTCGGCAAGCCATGGCGCCTCGCCAGACTCCGGCCGAGGCTTGGTACTCACCCGCTTTGAATCCCCTGAATGTGTCGGAGAAGAACCTAGCCCTCACGCGCCAGATGATGGTGGCGCAAGGTAACGAGGGGGCGGCCGAGCTCAAGGTCGGCTCCGCCCTGCCCGAAGACAAGGGTAGCACCTTCTACCCGCTCTTCGTGAGCACCATCATCGCCGGTCTGGTGCCTCCCTTTTCCGAGTTCTTCCTTGCTGTTCTTC
>NC_041383.1:622012986-622029262 GCF_002162155.2 Triticum dicoccoides
GACAAAAGGGCAGCCTCGGGCCAGGCTTACCTTCTTTTCCTTCACTAGTCATTGTCCCAGATCCCCTTTCTTGCTCTCCTCCTTCTTGCTTCCGAAATCCTCCAGATCTGCTTAAATCCCACACCTTCGGCAAGCCATGGCGCCTCGCCAGACTCCGGCCGAGGCTTGGTACTCACCCGCTTTGAATCCCCCGAATGTGTCGGAGAAGAACCTAGCCCTCACGCGCCAGATGATGGTGGCGCAAGGTAACGAGGGGGCGGCCGAGCTCAAGGTCGGCTCCGCCCTGCCCGAAGACAAGGGTAGCACCTTCTACCCGCTCTTCGTGAGCACCATCATCGCCGGTCTGGTGCCTCCCTTTTCCGAGTTCTTCCTTGCTGTTCTTCGCCAATACAACTTGCAAGCTCGGCACCTCCACCCCAACTCTTTTCTCTTTCTGGCAATTTTCGCCTATTATTGTGAAGCTCATGTTGGGGTAAAGCCCTCGGTGGCCTTGCTGCACCATTACTTTTACCTCTGGGTTTCTCGCGGCCCCATCACCGCATGCGCAAGCTTTGTCGCATACTCCAGCTCCAATGCCATCTCGAAGCCTGGGAAGAGGATCGAAAGCTTCCGGAGCAAGTGGGTCATGGTGGATGTTGGGCGCATCCACCCTCGGCTGGTGTTTCCTACGGGGCAACCTAAGGCCGTTGACGCTTGGTCCCGCACGGATCTCGTCGATCCCCGCACGAAGCCGGTGCTGGAGAGGATGAACGCGGACCTAAGGCCACACAACCTGGCGATGGCGAAGCTGACCGGGGCAACGGGTGGCTCCGCTTCGGGAGCACTCACTCCCATTGTGGAGGCTCCGGGAGGCAGATGCCGCCCTTCGCCTAAGCCTCGAGGCCCTAGCCGACGAAGATCTGGCCATGGCTCTCCACTCATTGGTTGGAGGAGACGTGGTGAGACCAGAGGGTGCTCCTGAACCCCTGTTCCTTCGTGGTGACTAGGAGCAGGTGGTCACTTCCATGCCCACCTTCAATGGGGAGGGGCTAGTGCCTGCGGAGGTTCTCGAGGATCTGGCGGCTCTGGTGACGGTGAACTTATCTTCCAGTGACTCCAGTGGGGAGGGGGAAGAAGAGGAGGAGGAAGAGGAGTACGACTCTGAGGCGACCGACGGAGAGTCGCGGAAGTCCCTCCCTCGATGCAGGTCCCGTGCCCTCCGCCCCATGCCGGACGACGACGAGGCCGGGGATGAGCGAGGCGGGGAGAGCTCGCCCCTGGTCCCGAGGAAGGACAAGACGGGGCTCGTTCCCCGCGGGTCTGCTCTGCCTCCAAGGCGGCCTGAAGCCAGCTTTGACTCCTCTGACGTGCCCCCTGCTTCCGAGCCTCCTGAGGCTGACCCCACCAGTCGGCTCTCGGGCTTCAAGTTCGGCCGGAGGTTGCTTGAGTCCGCGGACGGTGACCGGTAAGTGCTTGATTTTTGTTTTGCTTCCTGCTTCTGTTGCCGAGGCTTGACGTCCGCATCCCCTGGCTAGGCCGGTGCCTGCGGCGAAAAGGCTGAAAGGGGCCCCTGAGGCTTCGCCTGGGGCAATGCTTCCGCCTGCGGGAGAATGAGCGGGCGAGGCTCGTGCCTCCCCTGCCTGGTCATCCTCACGAGGCCAGCTGGGGCGTGGTGGCGTGGGCCCAGCCCCCGTGGACAAGGCGACTCTCGAGGCATTCCTGCCCGATGCCACTGCTGCGGCCGCCGGGGCTCGGAAGGTCCCGACGCTTGATGTTGTGATCATGCTGCCGTCTTCTCCTCCTACTCCGCCAACCGCCGCTTCCCCGACTCCTTCCACCATCCTGGATCATGCTTCCACTGAGCTGGACCGGCTGCGAGAAGATCTCCAGGGCGCCTACCCTCGCCTGGTGGCCGCGCGCCTGGAGTTAGCCTCTGGCTGGGTCCGTTCTGACGCCTCCGTTCAGGTGGCGCTGAGTCGGGCCGTGACGGCCTGCGATGAGGAAAAGCGGGCCATCCTCCAAGCCAAGGCCGCTCGCAACGCTGCCTTGGGAGAGGCTGCGGATGTCCGGGGCTGCTGCAAGGCGCTGGAGAATGAGCTATAAGGCCTGTGCGACGAGCTCGCCAAGGAGGTCCGTGGCTGCCAGGAGAAGGAGAAGGAGATGAAGCCTCGAGAAGCTGCTGTCAGGGACCGGGACGTCGAGCTTGATGGACGTCATGGCCAGTTGGAGACGCTGGAATAGGCGTTGGGGGCGGAGAGGACCAAGCTGGACGACAAGGCGAAGGTTCTGGCCGAGGACCGAGCGGCCTTAGCACAGCTGGAGGAGAGGGCTCGCGCCGCGCTGAAGACACTTTATGATGGTGGCCTGGAAAAGCCGCTAGCTGGCGCCAAGATGGCCCCTCCAAGCTGCTTCCCTTCCTGGTCCGCGCACTTGAAGATGTCGCGGACGGCCTTGGCCCCACGGCCGAGGCCGAGGCACGTGTCCTTTCCTCTGCAGCGCTAGCGCGTGTCCTCACCCACGTCTATCTTCACGACCCCAATGTCGACCTTGACAGCCTGCTGGAGCTTGCGAGCGGTGAGCTTGCCGCTGCCACTGCTGAGGTGGTGAAGGGTCGAGCGAAAGCCCTGCTGGCGAGGTTCCGCGCCTTCAGCACCAGGCCAAGGCGAGATGCTGCCAACCCTGGGGCTTCGGGAGGTGGAGCCGCCCAGCACAACCCCACCGCCAGAAAGTGACCCATAGTGACCCCTTCGCGGATTCTGTCCTAATTTAGATCCTGCAACATGCATCATGCCTCATGGAAGCGTTTAAACTTGTGTTTGGCACTGTGGAAACATCCTATGGACTGTAATATTTGCTTTTGAATTCCTTGAGATTTGCGTTTTTCCTTCCTACTTGCACGTGTTCTACGTCGGCAGGGCTAGGCCCCGCGCATACCTCAGCCGCCGTTAGCCCCGACCGGAAACCAGGACGGGACCAAGGAGTGAGGGGCTATGTGACCAGTTAGGCTCCTGAGTCGCGATGCTCAGGAGTCCCCCTTGACGTGCGAACAGCAAGTAGAGAGGGGATGCATAGGAGTGGATCTACCGTTCTACGTCGGCAGGGCCTAGCCCCGCGCATACCTCAACCAGCATTAGCCCCGACTGGAAACCAGGACTAGAACAAGGAGTGAGGGGCTACATGACCAGTTAGGCTCCTGAGTCGCGATGCTCAGGAGTCCCCCTTGATGTTCAAATGGCCTTCGTACCTTGGCTCCGCTCGGGGAGGGGCGCGCGACGAACCAGGCCTGAGGGGCCTGGCTGGGTAGCGTGTGCCCGGGCGTGGCCCAGGCATAGCCCCCGTGCCCAGCCCCCTCGCGTGGCACTCCCGAGGGGAGGCGTTACGATAGGGCCAGACACTGAGCTCTGGGCTCCCTGAGGTTGATGTGGCCGGGGGCCACCCACAGAAGTTTATCACCAGCGCGGAGCATAGGACTTCCGTATGTGTACGGGCATAGCCGCTCCTCGGTAGTGTCGTCTGCCAGCGCGGAGCATGGTGCTTCCACTGGTGCGTGGGAGGGGGCTCCCCTCCGGGAGGAGCCCCCGGGGCATGTATAGCCCTGCCCTGACACGTGGTTGGCATGGTAGGGCATGACGAGGTGTATCTTGGCACCCGTGAGCCAGCGCGGGACTCACGGGACCCTACCTCAAGGTGGGTTGCGCCTGGCTCTGGGCCTTTGTAATGTGCTCCTGCAAATTTGGTTAGATGCCGACGCTCTACGTCCTCAGGTCCCGGCCCTCGAGCGAGCTCAGCCGTGACTGGTATGCCAGGTCGCGATGCCGTGGACAAGGCCAGAAGGTGAGGGCTGGAGAGCCAGTAAGAGTTCATGAGTCGTGATGCTCAAGTACCCCCCTTTTAACGTGCAAGCGGCTGGCATGAGGGAAGAAGGGCGCCATCACAGGCATCAAGTAATAATCATGGCGGTTCAAATGCACAACCTGAATAGACGCGGGAAATATACATGCCGCTGGGTCAGGCCCGAGTGGCTTGGGGATAATGCAGCCCGAGGGGCGCCCCCCAACAAAGTAATCTAAAGGCATGAACAAAAGGGATACATGCCGCAGGGACGGACCCACGCGGCCTAGGAACGATGCAGCCCTGGGGGCGCTCCCAGCTGAAAATGAAACTCGAAGGATGTCACCTGATGATGTTGGAGATGAAGGAATGCTGAAGTAGCTGATGACGCACACTACGGAAACCGATCCTCACAAGCCCCCAGGCCCAGGAGCCTCGGGAGGCTCCGGGGGCGTAGGCGGCTCCTCGAGGCCCATCTCCATCTCCGCCAGGACTGCGGAATACCTGGCCTCCTGAGCCTCCAGAATGCTCCTCATAAGATGCTGACGCGCGGCCGCCAAGTTCGACAGGCCAAAAGGCATGCGAACATAGCTGTGGGTGGACCCTCGCAGCGTCCCACGCGCGAGGGCTAGAAGCTCTCCTGAGAGGCGGCTCGGTTGAGCCCTGGTACGTTGATGCAGACGCGCAGCCCACCATCCTCGCCTGGATGGGGAGCTACGGAGGGTAAGCGGCGGCTGGCACTCATGACTCTTGACCCTCCAGCTCCTGAATGATCTCGCTGATGAACTCCCGAGGATTTGGCCCTCCTTGCCTAGTTCCTTCCTGAGGGAAGCGTGCTTTGAAGCACGCCTCCAAGTGATGCCCGAGCGCCTCCCTGGTGACCTTGGCAAAGTCAGTGGCCCTCCAGGAGAGAGCCCCCGAGCCTTGCCCGAGGAGGGCGCCAGGCGTGCCTTCCTATGCGACAGAAGGAGGTGCCCCTTGAACGGGCGCGGACCCTGGCACAATGCCACTGGAGGGGCCTGCCTCCCGAGGGTTCGGACCAGGTGATGCTTTCTTCTTCTTAGGGTCTGCCTTGGGAAGTCTCTCGCTCCTGTGATTTGGCTCTTCAACTGCCGCGGCTTGAAAAGCACGCTGAAGAGAACACACTGCATCCCTCTCCTCACAAGGCACTGTGATGACTCCACCGCTTCCTGACATCTTGAGGACATTGTAGCCGTGATGAGTCACTGCCATGAACTTGGCCAGGGCTGGGTACCCGAGGGTGGCATTGTATGGCTGGCAAATGTGGGCGACGTCGAAGTCAATGAGCTCGGTGTGGTAGTTGTTGCGCTGTCCAAAGGTGACGGGAAGGCGAACTTGCCCTATCGGAACGGTGGAACCATCAATGACTCCTGAGAAAGGCTTGGTTGGCTGAAGCTGATCGTATGGAACTTGGAGATTGTTGAATGTCTCAACGGACAGGACGTTGAGTCCCGCTCCACCATCGATGAGGGTCCTGGTGACTTGCACATTGCTGATGACTGGGGAACAAAGCATTGGGAGGACTCTGGCCATGGCTGCGCACTTGAGCTGATCCGCTGAGCTGAACGTGACGGTGCACACCGACCACCCGAGAGGGCGTGTGACCTCAAGATTGGGGAGGACTGCTGTCGGTGTCAAAACCGGTGGATCTCGGGTATGGGGTCCCGAACTGTACGTCTAGGCGGATGGTAACAGGAGACAAGGGACACGATGTTTTTACCCAGGTTCGGGCCCTCTCGATGGAGGTAAAACCCTACTCCTGCTTGATTAATATTGATGATATGGGTAGTACAAGAGTGGATCTACCACGAGATCAGAGAGGCTAAACCCTAGAAGCTAGCCTATGGTGTGATTGTTGTTCGTCCTATGGACTAAAACTCTCTGGTTTATATAGACACCGGAGAGAGCTAGGGTTACAAAGAGTCGGTTACAATGGGAGGAGATCATATCGTATCGCCAAGCTTTCCTTCCATGCCAAGGAAAGTCCAATCCGTACACGGGACGGAGTCTTCAATCTTGTATCTTCATAGTCCGGGAGCCCGGCCAAAGGTCATAGTCCGGCCATCCGGACACCCCCTAATCCAGGACTCCCTCGGTAGCCCCTGAACCAGGCTTAATTGACGACGAGTCCAGCGCGCAAATTGTCTTCGACATTGCAAGGCAGGTTCCTCCCCCGAATACTTCATAGAAGATGTTGAACACAAGGATAGTGTTCGGCTCTGCAAAATAAGTTCCACATACCACCGTAGAGAGAATAATATTTGCACCAATCTAATCTACTGACGTATTCCGCAGCGTGACATCACGCCACGACCAGGCTTTTATTCGAATCATTTTACTGTTCCACCTCAGCGTGTTTAGCGAGGCGGTTTCCTTGGCACGTCTTGTCAAAGCGGAGATCGTGTCCCCTTATTCCGGGATTCTCATCAATACGGGCGTGGGTAACCCAACCGCGCCGTTAACCGTGGCGCTTGGGAGATAAGCGAGTTTCATTAGGCCGGTGGAGGCTCGTTGTTTCGGCCGCCCATATAAGGGGATAAGAATCTACCCTTTCCATTTACGCCTTCTTCCTCCTTTGCTTATTCATCCCTGCGCGCTCGAGCTCCAATGCCCAAGCCCGCACTTCCCACCTTAACCTTCTCCAATCATGTCCGGAGCGGGAGGTAGATGGATGGCCTCCTCCGTCACGGAGCGGCAAATCAAGAAACTAAGGAAGGCCGGATACCTGTCTGACGACATCGCGCACCGGCTTCCAGATGTGGGGCAACTCATCCCCACCCCCAGGCCCCATGAGAGGGTTATTTTTCTTCCCCATTTCCTCCGCGGACTGGGTTTTCCTCTTCACCCGTTCGTCCGGGGGCTCATCTTCTACTGCGGCCTGGACTTCCACGATCTGGCCCCGAACTTCATCCTCAACATCTCGACGTTCATCATCGTATGCGAGGCCTTCCTCTACATCCAGCCCCACTTCGGCTTATGGCTGAAGACTTTTAATGTCAAGCCGAAGGTAGTGGGCGGCCGCCAAGCGGAGTGCGGAGGTGCCATGGTGGGCCGGATGGCCAACGTCCTATGGCTCGAGGGCTCCTTCGTGGATACAATAAAGGGATGGCAGTCGGGGTGGTTCTACATCACCGAGCCGCGCGATCCCAAATGGGCGGCGGCCCCCGAATTCCGATATGGCTTCCCCACACGGCTCACTTCCTGGAAAGAGACATGCCTAACGTGGGGGGATTCGGAAGAGCTGACCGGACTTCAAACCTGCGTCCAAAAGCTGGTGAACAAGAATCTCAAGCTTGTCAACGTAGTCCAGGTCATGCTCATCCGCCGGATCCTCCCATGCCAACAACGGGCCTTCAAATTGTGGGAGTTTGATCCGGCACAACACCAAACCTTAAGCAAGCTTTTCGACACTACGTACGAAGATGCCTAGAAGGTGCTGTTTAAGGGCGCTGAGGCACCCGCATCCGCTACCGAAGATTGCGGATTCAGCTCGCGGCGTCAGGCCAGCGATGTAAGCTACTCTACCCTTTACGGGGCTCTTGTCTTTCATAGTCTAACTCTATGTGGGATCTAACCTCCCTTTCCTTTGACAGGACTGGATGAAGACATCCGGGCAGGTGAACTGTCCGGCTCCCTTACCAAAAGACCCAGCGGAGGCCCAATTGACAGGGCTGCTGGTTCCGGCACCTCACGTGGTGCCGGAGAAGAAGGCCAAGAAGAAGGCCATGGAGACTCGAAAGAGCTCCCGGCGCCTGGTGGTGTCGGGTTCATCGCCCGACAACCCCGAAGCACCCTCCGCCTTTGAAGACGAGGAGGAGGAGGAGGAAGAAGTCTCTTCCCCTCCAACGGGGGGAGGAAAGAAAAGAAGGCCGCCCCAACTGGGGAGGCCGGAGGGTCCAAGAAGGGAAAACCCTTCTGCCGGACTACGCCTCTGATGCCGAAGACGGCGGGGAGGAATGGCCATCCAGGGTCAAGCCCCTGGCAAAATCGTAAGTATCCGATTACCCGAATGACTTATGGTGCTCCCCTATTATTTGGTAGCTTCTGACGCCGAATTTAATTATGCAGTCCGCCCAGAGCTCAGCTCGGCGATTCATCAAGCGACTCCCTGAATTCGTCAGATGTGAACAACGCTTCACTTCCGACGGCCTCCTCCCCTCTTCCTACGGACGATGCCGAGGTGGAGTCCCAAAAGGGACTAAAACAGGAGGAGGTGGTCCTGGAGGCGCCTCAAGGCGACCTCCCGGACTCCAGGCCCAAAGGGGGTAAAGCCCCGGAGGGATCCAAGTAAGGCCCCGGGCCGGACACTGCTCTGGAGCCATCAACGGCTCCAGAGTCCGACAGGCGGCGCCTTCGTAAGAAGGGCAAGCCTACGATGCCGGCGACCTCCGTCCATCCGGAGGCGCCGGACAATTTGCTGGAGGTGCTTAACGACGCCTCCATCGATGAGGAACACCGCACTGTTATGAGTGCGGTAATTCAGAAGGTTCAGTCCGCCAAGAGCGGGCTGACAGAAGCCTATACAAGTCTGTTAGCAGGCTTTGAGGTATGTGTTCGAAAACATATAAAAATGTTACCGCATAGACAGTAGCCCCTGATGCTTAGTTCGGCGTTCGGAAAGAAAGGCCGAGCTGAGGATCTAAAAAGATATACACATGAGTCTAAAAAAATATGTGAATATGGGAATGCAGTCTGCGCTGTTGACCTCTGCCGCACTGACTGCAGAGGTCAATGCATTAAAGGAGAGCCTCGAGTGGTCCGAGAACGAGCTCGGCCGTGCCAAGAAGCAGCTCGAGGACAAGGAGGGTATGTAATACCGCATGTAAATGTATATAGAAATACTTGGTTGCAAATAATGACAGGTCCAACGTAAATGTTGCAGGGGCCATGGCCGAGGTGGCGACCCTGAAGGAGGCAGTCTCCAAGGCCGAGAACAGTGCGGCCTTGGAGCGCACCGAGTGAGAGAAGCAGGAGGCGCGAGTGGCGGAGGTGCGGCAAGAGCTCCAGGCTCTCGTGGAAAAACATGAGAGTTTGGAGCGTGACTCGAAGACTCGAGAGTCTGAGCTCGCCTTGGCTCTTGAGAGTGCCAAGACCGCGAAGGCCGAAGCCCAAAAGGCCCTCCAGGAGATCGAGGCGATGAAGAAGATAGCGGCGGGTAAGGCATTCTTTATGCAAAGCAAGAATATAAAAGTAAATTATCTGTTACTTACCCAAATCCGGAGCTCTCCAGGAGCGTTCGCCGATCTGCCCCGTAGTGTGTCTCATGCTGCCGCATTCTACCGTGCCGAAGAGGGGAGCTCGATGGAAAAGGTGTTCTCGTCTCAGTATGCTGAGGCCGAACATCTGGTGCCCCTGAGCGACCAGCTGAAGCAGCTGGTCGAGCTCCACAAGGTGGCCGAACAGGCCATGAAGGGCCTCATAGTTCGGCTGTGGCCTAGAGAAGCCATGCCTGGGAGCTACTTCGGTCTGGTCCGGTGGCTGGTGGATGCGTGTCCGTGGATTGAGGTCATCAAGCACTCCGTCTGTATCGAAGGTGCCCGTCGGGCCCTTGCCCGTGCTAAAGTGCACTGGGGCAAGCTGGACGCTGAGAAGCTTTTGACGGACGTGCCACCGCCAGGTAAGGAGTATCGCACGCCCGAGATGTATTATAAGGGCGTCCTGAAGGGTGCCCGCCTTATAGTGGACGAATGCTCCAAAGATGTAATTTTTTAGTAGGATCGCATCTGTTATCCTGTACGCTGAAAACTTTGTTCATATGCGTTAAGCAACACTTTGTTAATTTAAAATATTACCTTCTATGCGGCCGTTTATCAAATCTGAGAGATGCAAGTCGTCAGCTTCTACCCCCATGCCACGAGTGCTGGGGTGTTCGGCATAAACCTGAGCGCTCTTGTTCCCATTCTTGGGTCCATCTAGGGAGGCGCTCAGCACAACGAACCAGACCATCGGACTTATAATGCTTTATCACTCTCACTTAGCCATAGAATTCTATAATTTTAAATTTCGACAAAGCCCCTAGTATTCGGAAGACCGAGTTTGGGGCGCTGTCCACGCCTAGGCCGGATAAGTCCGGCTCTTCGCTCTAAGCGGCATAAGTCTTTAAGGACTCGAAAAACCTCGCGAACAGCGACCGGTCTCTCACACTATCATGACGGTCAGTTTTAGCTTTCTCTACTGAGGTGTTAACCCAGCTCAACTGGGGCACAATCGCAGTAGTTCTCCCAGTGCTACCTTAGCCAACATTGCGGAACGTAAGGTACCAAAACATGGGAGCCGGGCAAACCCAACTATTGACCAAAGACATGATTCGGAGCCGATGCATATAGTGCTATAAGTTCGGGGTGCCGCACTCGTGAGAGTGTTCGGTATTTTCACACCATGTTATGGGGTGCTTAAGCCCCTGGTGTATTGGCCGTACCAAAGTGTATGGTTGCATAATGTCATTACTGAGCATATTTGTATAAAAAATAGATGAGTACAATAATAGATAAGAGCTATGTATTGTTTATTAAAAAAGTGCTGCTATGAAAGCAGAACGATACAAATAGTGCGATAAGCAAGAGATGGGATTATTTGACATGTCCCCCTCCAGGGGCAAGCTGCGGGATTTTAAGTAAAGCAGGTATTAAGCTCGTTATAGAGACCACCTGGACATTTCACGCGACTTGTTCTCTCCCCGACTATTGCATCGTGTGTTCGGCGAGTGTATTGCCGGACAGGCCTTCCGAATAGTTGGGTCCTGAAAGTATATAAAAGAGAAACGGCAGAATAGGGAGCCCCTGAGTGCGGTTGAGCCGCCTTCTGAGCGTGCCGTAGTTGTGCCCCTCCCCTTATGCCCATGGTACTTCTAAAGCGTAATTATGTACGCGTGGTACCGATATCACCATCCAGTGAGGGCTAGGGTTGGGGCCGCACTGCTATGTTTGCTCGGAACGTGCCAGTCGGCTTTGTTGTAGGTTACTTCGGGCTCGCTTGACGTTGTCCGGACGTTTAACACCTTGATTGGAGAATTGCCTTGAGAGGCTACTCTGTACTTCCGCTGCCAGGGCCGCCGTGTGCTCCTCCATTCGGAGAGAGTGTTCGGTGTTTCCATTTACTGTTATGACTCCACGAGGGCCTGGCATCTTGAGCTTGAGATATGCATAGTGCGGCACCGCATTGAATTTTGCAAATGCGGTTCGTCCGAGCAGGGCGTGATAGCCACTGCGGAATGGGACTATGTCGAAGATTAACTCTTCGCTCCGGAAATTATCCGGGGATCCGAAGACCACTTCGAGTGTAACCGAGCCTGTACAGCTGGCTTCTACACCTGGTATGACGCCTTTAAAAGTTGTCTTTGTGGGTTTAATCCCTGAGGGATCGATACCCATTTTAATCACTGTATCCTGATAAAGCAAGTTCAGGCTGCTGCCGCCAACCATTAGGACTCTGGTAAGGTGAAATCCGTCGATAATTGGGTCTAGGACCAATGCGGCGAATCCGGTGTGACGGATGCTAGTGGGGTGGTCCCTTCGATCGAAAGTGATCGGGCGGGAGGACCATGGATTGAACTTTGGGGCAACTAGCTCCAACGCATAGATCTCCTTGAGAGGACGCTTCCGCTCCCTTTTGGGGATGTGGGTTGCGTATATCATGTTCACCGTCCGCACTTGCTGGGGGAATCCCTTCTGTCCTTTGTTGTTCGGCGGCCGGGGCTCCTCCTCGTCATCGCTATGCAGCCCCTTGTCTCTGGTTTCGGCACTTAACTTGCCTGCCTGCTTGAACACCCAACAATCCCTATTGGTGTGGTTGGCTAGTTATTCGGGGGTGCCATGTATCTGGCACGAGCGATCGAGTATCCGGTCTAAACTGGATGGGCCCGGAGGGTTTCTTTTGAATGGCTTCTTCCGCTGACCGGGTTTAGAGCCTCTGAATCCGGCATTGACTGCCGTATCCTCAGTATTGTCGCCGTTGATGCGGCGCTTGTGCTTATTGCGACGTGACCTGCCATTGTTGTCCTTGGTATCCGAATTGCCAGGGCTCTTGGTTATGTTATTGCTACGAGCTAGCCAGCTGTCTTGTCCCGCACAAAAGCGGGTCATGAGTGTCGTGAGGGCTGCCATAGATTTCGGCTTTTCCTGTCCCAGGTGCTGGGCAAGCCATTCGTCTCGGATGTTATTCCTGAAGGCTGCAAGGGCCTCGGCATCCGGACAGTCGACTATTTGATTTTTCTTGGTTAGGAACCGTGTCCAGAATTGTCTGGCCGATTCCTCTGGCTGCTGGATTATGTGGCTTAGGTCATCGGCGTCTGGTGGTCGCACGTAAGTGCCCTGGAAGTTGTCAAGGAATGCGGATTCCAGGTCCTCCCAGCAACTAATTGACTCTGCTGGCAAGCTGTTAAGCCAATGCCGAGCTGTTCCTTTACGCTTGAGCGGGAGGTATTTGATGGCGTGTAGAACATCACCACGGGCCATGTGAATATGAAGGAGATAATCCTCGATCCATACCGCGGGATCTGTCGTGCCATCGTATGATTCGATGTTGACGGGTTAAAAACCTTCGGGGATTTGATGATCCATTACTTCGTCTGCGAAGCATAGTGGGTGTGCGGCGCCCCTGTACTGGGCTATATCACGACGCAGCTCGGATGAGCTTTGTCTTCTGTGTTCGGCCTGGCCGTATTTATCATATCTAGCGTGACGATTGTCGTCACGTGAAGTGGGGCGCCCACACGATCCGTAGACCGATCTTGCTTGCCTTGCCTTATTCTCCAATATGTCTCGCAGGTCTATTGCGTCTCCCCGCACTCTGGTATTTTTTGAGCGGTGCTGGGGTGCGGCCTGGGTCGAGGGCCTGAAGGCCTCTCTGTCGCGACCACGGGGTGGCCGATCGGGCGCATCGTACGCTGGTGATGTAGGTTTAGTTGCTTCCTCCTCAAGTTGGGGTAACAGCCTGCGCTTTAGGTAGCTCTTGGAGGGGCGTTCGAGTTTATACTCTTCGGCCGCCAGGACTTCGGTCCATTTGTCGGCTAGCAAGTCTTGGTCAGCTCTAAGCTGCTGCTGTTTTTTCTTGAGGCTGCTTGCCGTGGCCATAAGCCTGCGTTTGAAACGCTCTTGTTCGACGGGATCCTCTGGCACGACAAATTCTTCGTCGTCGAGGCTTGCCTCGTCTTCGGAGGGAGGCATATAATTGTCGTCCTCGACCTCCATGTCCTCAGCTCTCTCATGAGGGCTGGCTCCTTCGTTCTCCTGCGCTGAATCCTGCTGGAGGGGGTTGTCTTCGGCACTGTCCAGCATGTTGTTATCTCTGGTGCCGGACTCGCCGTTCTTACTTTGGCGGGATTTAGAGCGGCGCCGCTGACGTCGGCGCTTGGGTTGCTTCTTGGAGGGGTCATCCTCCGTTTTTTCATCGCCATCCCCTGCTTTGGGGTTGTCCACCATGTATATGTCATATGACGATTTGGCTTTCCAGTTCCCTATAGGTGCTAGTTCTTGGTCGTCTCCTTCATCGGCGTCCATACCGTCGATGTCTTCGGAGTCGAATTGAGCATGTCGGTTAAATCATCGATAGTGGCTACAAAGTGGGTGGTGGGTGGGTTTCGAATTTCTTCGTCGTCCCCATCCCAACCATGCTGACCATAGTCCGGCCAGGGCTCTCCTGACAACGAGAGTGACTTTAGTGAATTCAGGATATCGCCAAAGGGCGAGTGCTGAAAGATGTCCGCGGCAGTGAACTCCATGATCGGAGCCCAATCGGCTTCGATCGGAAGGGGCGCGGAATATACAGAGTCCAGAACAGAATTCGGCACCTTGGAGTCACGGGCCTTGCAAAGGACTAGGCTGGTATTCGGCTCTATCGCCGTAGAGATTGCGGCTCCCTGGGCGGCGTCCAACCGTCCATCCCCGACTAGCGCAGTAGGCTCCGAGCTAATGATCGGAGCGGACACCTGAGCGGCACTCTGGGTGCTGTCCGGCGGCAGAGTTAGATCATGCCCATAGGGACAGTGCGACACGCTCGGCCGTGGCTCGAGTCCGTCGAAGATCAAGTCCCCGCGGATGTCGGCCGTGTAATTTAAGCTTCCAAACCTGACCTGATGGCCAGGGGCGTAGCTTTCGATCTGCTCCAGATGGCCAAGCGAGTTGGCCCACAGTGCGAAGCCGCCTAATACGAAGATCTGTCCGGGGAGAAAGGTCTCACCCTAGACTGCGTCGTGGTTGACGATCGAAGAAGCCATCGGGCCTAAAGTTGACGACACAGAGGAACTCTCAATGAAAGCACCAATGTCGGTGTCAAAACCGGCGGATCTCGGGTAGGGGGTCCCGAACTGTGCGTCTAGGCGGATGGTAACAGGAGACAAGGGACACGATGTTTTTACCCAGGTTCGGGCCCTCTTGATGGAGGTAAAATCCTACTCCTACTTGATTAATATTGATGATTTGGGTAGTACAAGAGTGGATCTACCACGAGATCAGAGAGGCTAAACCCTAGAAGCTAGCCTATGGTGTGATTGTTGTTCGTCCTACGGACTAAAACTCTCCGGTTTATATAGACACCGGAGAGGGCTACGGTTACACAGAGTCGGTTACAATGGGAGGAGATCTTCATATCGTATCGCCAAGCTTGCCTTCCACGCCAAGGAAAGTCCCATCCGGACACGGGACGGAGTCTTCAATCTTGTATCTTCATAGTCCGAGAGTCCGACCAAAGGTCATAGTCCGGCCATCCGGACACCCCCTAATCCAGGACTCCCTCAACTGCATTCACCTCGCGAGCAAACTGTTTGAAGATGCACTGAGAGGCTGCGGCCTGAGCGCCGCTCAGGATGCAAGCGATTGCACGCGGCTCCTGGAAGCCCCCAGCCCCCTCGTCCTGATGATGGTCTTCATTCCTCCTCGGCTGAGGTGGTAGAGGAGGGAGGCCTGCGTTGCCTTGTGGGCGATCCTCACAAGGCTGATCCCGAGGCTGGTCCTGCCAGCGGTCTTCGTGAGGTCGGTCACGCCACCCTTGGCGAGGGCCACGGTCTTCCCATCTTCCTCCACCTTGCTCCAATGCCATCCTCGGCGCCAGCTAGCGGCTTTTCCAGGCTGCCGTCATAAAGTGTCTTCGACGCGGGCCGAGCCCTCTCCACTAGCTGCACGAAGGCCGCTCGGTCCTCGGCCAGAACCTTCGCCTTGCTGTCCAGCTTGGTCCTCTTTGCCCCCAACGCCTGTTCTAGCATCTCCAACCGGTCACGACGTTCATCAAGCTCGACGTCCCGGTCCCTGACAGCAGCCTCTTGAGTCTTCATCTCCTTCTCCTTCTCCTGGCGGCCACGGACCTCATTGGTGAGCTCGTCGCGCAGGCCTTGCAGCTCGTTCTCCAGCACCTTGCAACGGCCCCGGACATCTGCAACTTCTCCCAAGGCAGCGCCGCGAGCGGCCTTGGCTTGGAGGATGGCCCGCTTCTCCTCATCGCAGGCCGTCACGGCCTGGCTCAGCACCGCCCGAATGGAGGCGTCAGAACGGACCCAGCCAGAGGCCAACTCCAAGCGCCCGGCCACCAGGCGGGGGTCGGCACCCTGTAGATCTTCTCGCAGCCGGTCCAGCTCAGCGGCAGCACGATCCAGGACGGTGGAAGGAGTCACGGAAGCGGCGGTTGGCGGAGTAGGAGGAGAAGATGGTAGCGTGATCACATCATCAAGCGTCGGGACCTTCTGAGCCCGGCGGCCGCAGCAGTGGCATCGGGCACGAACGCCTCGGGAGTCGCCTTGGCCACGAGGGCTGGGCCCACGCCAGCACGCCCCACCTGGCCTCACGAGGATGACCGTGCATGTAACGCCCCGGATTCGATGCGCTAGGTGCCTTCCAGTTATTCGTCGTTGTTTCCATGTCATGTGCTTGCGGGTTGCATTTTATCATGTCATCATGTGCATTGCATTGCATACGTGTTCGTCTCATGCATCCGAGCATTTTCCCCGTTGTCCGTTTTGCATTCCGACACTCCTATGTCCCCCGGCGTTCCCCTTTTGTCTCCTGTTGGGAGTGGGTGTTAAACATTCTCGAAACGGACCAAGGTTTGCCAAGAGGCCTTGGTATAGCACTGGTAGACCGACTGTCAAGTTTCGTGCCATTTGGAGGTCGTTTGATACTCCAACGGTTAACCGGGGAACCGCAAAAGCCTCTTTTGTCTTGCAGCCCAACACCCCCTCCAAAGTGGCCCAAAACCCTTCCAAATCCCCTCCATGCTCTCGGTCGTTCAATCACGATCGTTTGGGCGAAAACCGCTCCCCATTTGGACACTCCTAGCTCCCAGAATCTATAAATTAGTCCCCCCCTCCGAAATTTCGGGTCCAAACCCTAGCCCCCTGCTTCCTCCGCGCGCCGGACGCATCCGCTCGGCGCCGGACACGTCCGCCCGGCGCCGGACACATCCGCCAGCCGCCCTCGCCCAATCAGATCCGGCCACGTGGCCCGCTGCCGTCCCTCCG
>NC_041383.1:622029842-622069405 GCF_002162155.2 Triticum dicoccoides
CCGCCCCATCCTCGCCCCGACCGGATCAAGCCGGATCCCGGCCTCCCCGTCCCTCCTCCGTCGCCCCAAACCTCGCCGGCCCTCCTCCGGTGAAGCTCCAGCCACCTCCGACGAACCTCGACCCGAGTGCCTGAAACCCGAGATCTGTTTCGGAGGTGATATTTTCGTCCAAGTCCTTGTTTCTGCAACATTTTATGCCAAGTTCATCGCATCGTAACTCCATGCATACTGCTCCGTTTCGTGCGTGTAATATATTAAAATGTTCATCATGAGATGCTCTACATTTTATTCCATTGTGCCATGATTGTTTGAGGTCATCTTGATGCCTGAATCATCGTTGCAAAAGGGCGATATGATTTTAATCTGCTGAAACTGTTATAACTTGGTGATTTGTCATTTTCATTGCATTTGATGTGTGCATCCTATGAGCATGAGCTCTACATGAGTTTTGAACTATGTCATGCCATCTTTATAGGGCTGCAATCCATGTATTTTTGTGAGTTGTGTAGTGAGTGTATAAAGCTTGTTAAGTAGGGTACTTGCTGTTGCTGTTTTGCTAGGCCGATTCTGTTATATTGTGTTGCTATGTAAACATGTTGCTACAAGTAATTCTATGCATAATCTGGAGATGTTCACTAAGGATGTTTGTTATACATGTCATGCTCTATCCATTCATGCCCCTGGTTGCAATTATATCCTGCTGTAGCTTGTTGTAATCTTGCGCTCAAATTGCTAAATAATGTGGCTGTCAGCCTGTTAACATTAAGTTCAGTTTTGCCATGTGTTTTGCTAGTGATCCATGCACCCTATGAACTTTCTATTGCCATGATTAGCTTCACAAACATGTCTTCTTACTGTTGTTTGCCTTGCCATGCCATGTATTGCTCTGTGGTGAGTGGTACAAGCTCACCAACATGCCTACTTATCGTTGTTCCTGCCATGTTTGAATCTGTCATATCTTTTGTCATGTTTACATGGGTGCCATCATATCTTCTGATCCTTTTTGGCTCATGGTCAGCAAAGGACTTCTGTTCTATGCATTTAGTAGATTCATGCCATGCCTTTGTTTTCCATGTTAAGTTCCTGTAGCATGTTGTTTGATAGCTCTAAACATTGCAACCTGATGTTATTTCTGCAAAGTCTGAAACTGTTATTATTTGCAATCTTGCCATGTCTTTTTGAGCATGTTCTATTGATTTCTGGAGATAGCTCAGTGTTCATGTTTTGTCATGCTTTACCTTTACATCATGTCCATGCCTTTTTTTCATATTGTGGTGCTATAGCATGTTGTTTTGATGCTTGCAATATGCCTAGTTGCTGTTTTGGACAGATTGTTATTATAACTTGTTTCATGTGTGTGTTGAACCGTTGCTCCGTTTTGAGTGTGCTCTATATGAAACTTACTTAGAATTGCATGTAGTTTAATATTATCATGTTGCATCCTTGGTTTGGTGTGGTTTCTTGATGTTTGAGTGCATTTTGCATCAATGCCATGTTTAACTTGTTTTGCTCATATCTTCTAGGTCGTAGCTCCGAACTAAATGAACTTCATATTTAACTTGACTAGAATCTCGTGTAGATCATCTTTGTGCATCTTAACTTGCTGTTTAACAACTTGAACATAATGTTTATTTAGATCTGGACCAATTTCGAAATTTGCATATGAGGACTTACCGGACTTGTTATATGTTGTTTCCGGCCTCATTTAAACTTGTTTGGCTATGTTGTTCTTCTATGCATCATCTCTTGCCATGATTAGCTTCATGTAGTCTTGTCTTGCATCATACTTGTGTGAGCATCATGTCTTGTTCATGTGTGGTGTGTTTACTATGTTGTGTGCTTCTTCTCGGTAGTTCCCATTTTGTTGCGATCGTGAGGATTCGTTCGTCTACGCTTGGCTCGTCTTCGTGGCTTCATCTTCTTCATGGACTCGTTCTTCTTCCTAGCGGGATTTCAGGCAAGATGACCGCTACCCTGGATCTCACTACTATCATTGCTATGCTAGTTGCTTCATTCTATCGCTATGTTGCGTTACCTATCACTTGTTCTTCAAGCCTTCCCAAATTGCCATGTCAGCCCCTAACCTTTTTCACCCTTCTTAGCAAACCGTTGGTTGGCTATGTTACCGCTTTTGCTCAGCCCCTCTTATAGTGTTGTTAGTTGCAGGTGAAGTTGAAGATTGCTCCATGGTGGACAGGATTATGTTGGGATATCACAATATCTCTTATTTTAATTAATGCATCTATATACTTGGTAAATGGTGGAAGACTCGGCCTTATCCCTGGTGTTTTTTTCCACTCTTGCCGCCCTAGTTTCCGTCATACCAGTGTTATGTTCCCGGATTTTGCGTTCCTTACGCAGTTGGGTGATTTATGGCACCCCCTTGACAGTTTGCTTTGAATAAAACTCCTCCAGCAAGGCCCAACCTTGGTTTTACCATTTGCCTCACCTAGCCCTTTTTTCCCTTGGGTTTCCGGAGCCCGAGGGTCATCTTTATTTACCCCCCCCCCGGGGCCAGTGCTCCTCCGAGTGTTGGTCCAAACTAGAGCACCGTGCGGGACCATTCCTTGGCAACTTGGATTACGTCCGTACATGTACGCTTAGCTTATCCAGTGTGCCCTAAGAACGAGATATGTGCAGCTCCTCTCAGGATTTGTCGGCACATCGGGTGGTCTTGCTGGTCTTGTTTTACCATTGTCGAAATGTCTTGTAAACCGGGATTCCGAGTCTGATCGGGTCTTCCTAGGAGAAGGAATATCCTTCGTTGATCGCGAGAGCTTATCATGGGCTAAGTTGGGACACCCCTGCAGGGTATAAACTTTCGAAAGCCGTGGCCGCGGTTATGTGGCAGATGGGAATTTGTTAATGTCCGGTTGTAGATAACTTGACACCAGATCCAATTTAAAATGCATCAACCGCGTGTGTAGCTGTGATGGTCTCTTTTCGGTGGAGTCCGGGAAGTGAACACGATTTTGGGTTATGATTGACGTATGTAGGAGTTCAGGATCACTTCTTGATCATTGCTAGCTTCACGACTGTTACGTTTACTCTCTTCTCGCTCTTATTTGTGTATGTTAGCCACCATATCATGCTTAGTCGCTGCTGCAACCTCACCACTTTACCCCTTCCTTTCCCATTAAGCTTTGCTAGTCTTGATACCCATGGTAATGGGATTGCTGAGTCCTCGTGGCTCACAAATTACTACAACAACAGTTGCAGGTACAGGTTTTGCAATGATCATTACGCGAGAGCGATGTTTGCTTGTTTTAGAGTTCTTGTTCTGCTTCTTCTTCGATCAGGGGATAGGTTCCAGGTCGGCAGCCTGGGCTAGCAGGGTGGATGTCGCTTGAGTTTCTGTTTGTGTTCATCCGTAGTTGGATGTTGCTCTTATGTATTGTGATGTTGTATTCGTGTGGCATTGTATGCCTTTTTGTATGTATCCCCATCTATTATGTAATGTTGATGTAATGATATCCACCTTGCAAAAGCGTTTCAATATGCGGTTCTATACTTGGTGGGACCTTCGAGTCTCTTTAGGATAGTATCGCATATTGGGCGTGACAAGTTGGTATCAGAGCCTCGACCGACCTTAGGAGCCCCCCTTATTTTATCGTGTAGTTTGGCCATTGTCGAGTCTAGAAGAAAACTATTTCTGAGTCTAGTTATATCGGAGAGTAGGAATTCTTTTTACTCCTCTGCCCCTTCATCGCTCTGGTGAGGAATCTTGACGTAGGTGTTTTGAATTACTTCTCTTCCCTTAAAATTTTTCTTTAGGATCACGCAGTTGGTTTTCCGATCGTTGGATCTCAGCTCTTTTTATTCGGTGCATTTCTCGTCAAGTTGACTCGAGCCTCTTCGTCTTTGCCAAGTTCAATCCTCAGTTCGCTCTCAACGAAGTTGTTTCTCTGCCCTCAGTTGTCTTATTTTCCCACCCGCCCACCCTTTTCTTCTCGAAGCCGGAGTCCGTAATCGAGTATCCATCCTACTCGTGCGAAGTCTTTGCTTTCTTTCCTCAATCATTTCAACCGGCGCTTCTCTATTCAATTATTCGTCGTTCTAGTTGACTGTGTTTTCCCGCCCTCCCACCCATTTTCTTCCCAGAGTCTGAGCCATTATTTGGGAAGCTATTTCATTCGTGTGGAACCTTTTCAATCTTCCCTCAATTATTTCAACCGGTGAATTCTCGTCTCATTTGACATTCTTCATCTCTTTGTCTTCCCCGGTGCATTCAATTCAAGTTTTCGGTTGATCACATTCTTTTCCTTGGATCAAGTGTTCTCCTTGCTCGTTTGCATCTCGCCATTCAATCATTCCGAAGTTCGGAAGACATCTCAGGAGATTCGTCTGTGTTCCAATTAATTCGAGGTTGTCACCTCATTCAAATATTTCAAGTGTTCCAGTGCATCATCTACCTCTTCAACCATCCTTTTTCAACGGTGTTTTCTCTTCAGTGGCTCCTAACCCACAGGTCTTTTCCCAGGATCTTACCTGACTCTTCTAATTTCCCGGAGTTATTCTTAAATTCTTTTCAAGGGTGACGTAAGAATGGATTCCATCAGTCACATGCCTTGTCAAGATCGATTTCAAATCATTTCATTGTTGGCTCAACCTCTCTGTTTTTCATTCTACCGGAGAATATCAGTAAGTTTGGTGGTGTTTCTCATCGTCATTTGAAGACCGAAGAAGAGTTTTCCTCTAAATCTTGTCCGTCCTCTCGAAGATTCGTGGTTCTAGCTTCATAAAATCCTCTCGAATTATTTCATTTTGTCAGATATTCTTTCTTACCCATCCGAAGTATTTCAGGAGTTGATTTCTTTTTCGTTTCATCGAAGGCCATCATTCCAGTTACCGTTATCCAATTATCCCGATGCTTCGTTCAAGTATTATTTATCAGCTCATTGTCTCTTTGTTCTTTTGTATCTATAATCCCCTCAAGCATATTGGTTCTTCTAATTCTTCCCGGTGATTCATTCTCTTTCATCAATCATTTTTGAATTCTAACGGTGGTTCTTTCAGATTCTTTGTCTTTGATTATCATTTTAATCCATTTGTTTTTTCAATCCTACCGGTGGTTCATGAAGACTTTCTCAAGTTTTGCGCTATATCCCCCCTTAATGTTTTTCAAGAGAAATAAGTCATATGCCAAATCCGCTTGTCATTAATTTAATTTGATGAAGGATAAGCATACAATAAATCTTATTCTTATTTAATCCAAGTGAGTAATCCCTTCCTTCGAAGTTTGTTCTTGATGAATAAATTCTAGTTCCAAGTGTTTTCATTTTTCTTTTCCGGAGTTCAAATTTCCTCAGCCACTTCGTCGGAACCTCCATCTAAATCATCACAAGGCTCATCTTATTATTTTCATTATTCAATTCTACCTCATCATCCTTTTGTCACCGGAGTTCTTCATGGTGGCTCTTCATGATGTAATTCATTCTTCAAGAGTTCACCAAGTATCATTCCATCATCTCAAGTCCGTGTTCTATTCTTTCCATGTTCAGTCAGAGTGCTGCCTAAATCCTTTCAGTCTTATTCGTTTATTATATCGTTCTAACCAGAGTGGTTTCATAGTCTATCTGATTCCGTGAGCTTTTTATTCTCGTCATTCTCGTCGTTCCTCTCTTCTTCTCGAGTGCTCTCAATTCTTTGCTGCTTCTCTTGAGTTCTTGTTTCACCTCATCCCTTTTTTCCTTCTGTCTCGGTCCTAAGATCTAGGGACGAGATCTCTTGTTAGTGGAGGAGTGTTGTAACGCCCCGGATTCGATGCGCTAGGTGTCTTCCAGTTATTCGTCGTTGTTTCCATGTCATGTGCTTGCGGGTTGCATTTTATCATGTCATCATGTGCATTGCATTGCATACGTGTTCGTCTCATGCATCCGAGCATTTTCCCCGTTGTCCGTTTTGCATTCCGACACTCCTATGTCCCCCGGCGTTCCCCTTTTGTCTCGTGTTGGGAGTGGGTCTTAAACATTCTCGAAACGGACCAAGGTTTGCCAAGCGGCCTTGGTATAGCACTGGTAGACCGACTGTCAAGTTTCGTGCCATTTGGAGGTCGTTTGATACTCCAACGGTTAACCGGGGAACCGCAAAAGCCTCTTTTGTCTTGCAGCCCAACACCCCCTCCAAAGTGGCCCAAAAACCCTTCCAAACCCCCTCCATACTCTCAGTCATTCGATCACGATCGCGTGGGCGAAAACCGCTCCCCATTTGGACACTCCTAGCTCCCAGAATCTATAAATTAGTCCCCCCTCCGAAATTTCGGGTCCAAACCCTTGCCCCCTTCTTCCTCCGTGCACCGGACGCGTCCGCCCGGTGCTGGACACGTCCGCCAGCCGCCCTCGCCCAATCAGATCCGGCCATGTGGCCCGCCGCAGTTCCTCTGCGCCGCGGCCCGCGGGGCCCATCCGGGGCCCGCGCGAGCCTACGCGCCGGCGCCCGCCGCCGTCCGCCGCCCGGTCGCCGGTCCCCGCCGCTGTCGACCTCCGCATCCACCGCCCGAAGCAAGTCGGCCCCGCCGCCTCCTCGCCCTTGTCAGCCCGCGCCCGGCCTTGGCCCGTCCGTCCGCCGCGCCGTTGGCCGCCATGTGCCACCTCGCTGGAGCTGCAGATCCGCGTCGTCGCCTCCGAGCACCGCCGCCGCCCCGCAGCTCCCCGCCGCGCCCCGTTCTCGCCCCGACCGGATCCGGCCGGATCCCGGCCTCCCCATCCCTCCTTCGTCGCCCCAACCCTCGTCGGCCCTCCTCCGGTGAAGCTCCGGCCGCCTCCGACGAACCTCGACCCGAGTGCCCGAAACCCCAGATCTGTTTCGGAGGTGATATTTTCGTCTAAGTCCCTGTTTCTGCAACATTTTATGCCATGTTCATCGCATCATAACTCCATGCATACTGCTCCGTTTCGTGCGTGTAATACATCGAAATGTTCTTCATGAGATGCTCTACATTTTGTTCCATTGTTCCATGCTTGTTTGAGGTCATTTTGATGCCTGAATCATCGTTACAAAAGTGCTATATGATGTTAATCTACTGAAACTGTTATAACTTGGTGATTTGTCATTTTTGTTGCATTTGATGTGTGCATCCTATGAGCATGAGCTCTACATTAGTTTTGAACTATGTCATGCCATCTTTGCAGAGGTGCAATCCATGTATTTTTGTGAGTTGTGTAGTGAGTGCATCAAGCTTGTTAATTAGGGTACTTGCTGTTGCTGTTTTGCTAGGTTGATTCTGTTATATTTTGTTGCTATGTAAACCTGCTGCTACAAGTAATTCTATGCATAATCTGGAGATGTTAACTAATGATGTTTTGTTATACATGTCATGCTCTATCCATTCATGCCCCTGGTTGCAACTATTGCCTGTTGTAGCTTGTTGTAATCTTGCTCTCAAATTGCTAAATAATGTTGCTGTCAGCCTGTTAACATTAAGTTTAGTTTTGCCATGTGTTTTGCTAGTGATCCGTGCACCCAATGAACTTGCTATGGCCATGATTAGCTTCACAAACATGTCTTCTTACTGTTGTTTGCCTTGCCATGCCATGTATTTCTCTGTGGTGAGTGGTACAAGCTCACCAACATGCCTACTTCTCGTTGTTCCTGCCATGTTTGAATCTGTCATATCTTTTGCTATGTTTACATGGGTGCCATCATATCTTCTGATCCTTTTTTGCTCATGGTCAATAAAGGACTTTTGTTCTATGCATTTAGTAGATTCATGCCATGCCTTTGTTTTCCATCTTAAGTTCCTATAGCATGTTGTTTGATAGCTCTAAACATTACAACCTGATGTTATTTCTGCAAAGTCTGAAACTGTTATTATTTGCAATCTTTCCATGTCTTTTTGAGCATGTTCTATTTATTTCTGGAGATAGCTCAGTGTTCATGTTTTGTCATGCTTTACCTGTACATCATGTCCATGCCTTTTGTTTTCATATTGTGGTGCTGTAGCATGTTGTTTTGATGCTTGCAATATGCCTAGTGGTTGTTTTGGACAGATTGTTATTATAACTTGTTTCATGTGTGTGTGTTGAACCGTTGTTCCGTTTTGAGTGTCCTCTATATGAAACTTGCTTAGAATTGCATGTAGTTTCATATTATCATGTTGCATCCTTGTTTTGGTGTGGTTTTTTGATGTTTGAGTGCATTTTGCATCAATGCCATGTTTAACTTGTTTTGCTCATATCTTCTAGGTCGTAGCTCCGAACTAAATGAACTTCATATGTAACTTGACTAGAATCTCGTGTAGATCATCTTTGTGCATCTTAACTTGCTGTTTAACAACTTGAACATAAGGTTTATTCAGATCTGGACCAATTTCGAAATTTGCATATGAGGACTTACCGGATTTGTTATATGTTCTTTCCGACCTCATTTAAACTTGTTTGGCTATGTTGTTCTTGTATGCATCATCTCTTGCCATGAGTAGCTTCATGTACTCTTGTTTTGCATCATACTTGTGTGAGCATCATGTCTTTGTTCATGTGTGGTGTGTTTACTATGTTGTGTGCTTCTTCTCGGTAGTTCCCGTTTTGTTGCGATCGTGAGGATTCGTTCGTCTACGCTTGGCTCGTCTTCGTGGCTTCATCTTCTTCATGGACTCGTTCTTCTTCCTAGCGGGATTTCAGGCAAGATGATCGCTACCCTGGATCTCACTACTATCATTGCTATGCTAGTTGCTTCGTTCTATCGCTATGCTGCGTTACCTATCACTTGTTCTTCAAGCCTTCCCAAATTGCCATGTCAGCCCCTAACCTTTTTCACCCTTCCTAGGAAACCGTTTCTTGGCTATGTTACCGCTTTTGCTCAGCCCCTCTTATAGCGTTGTTAGTTGCAGGTGAAGTTAAAGATTGCTCCATGGTGGACAGGATTATGTTGGGATATCACAATATCTCTTATTTTAATTAATGCATCTATATACTTGGTAAAGGGTGGAAGACTCGGCCTTATGCCTGGTGTTTTGTTCCACTCTTGCCGCCCTAGTTTCCGTCATACCGGTGTTATGTTCCTGGATTTTGTGTTCCTTACGCGGTTGAGTGATTTATGGGAGCCCCTTGACAGTTCGCTTTGAATAAAACTCCTCCAGCAAAGCCCAACCTTGGTTTTACCATTTGCCTCACCTAGCCCTTTTTTCTCTTGGGTTTCCGGAGCCTGAGGGTCATCTTTATTTACCCCCCAGGCCAGTGCTCCTCCGAGTGTTGGTCCAAACTAGAGCACCATGCGGGACCATTCCTTGGCAACTTGGATTACGTGGGTACATGTACGCTTAGCTTATCTGGTGTGCCCTGAGAACGAGATATGTGCAGCTCCTATCGGGATTTGTCGGCACAACGGGTGGTCTTGCTGGTCTTGTTTTACCATTGTCGAAATGTCTTGTTAACCGGGATTCCGAGTCTGACCGGGTCTTCCTGGGAGAAGGAATATCCTTCATTGATCGCGAGAGCTTATCATGGGCTAAGTTGGGACACCCCTGCAGGGTATAAACTTTCGAAAGCCATGCCCGCGATTATGTGGCAGATGGGAATTTGTTAATGTCCGGTTGTAGATAACTTGACACCATATCCGATTTAAAATGCATCAACCGCGTGTGTAGCCGTGATGGTCTCTTTTCGGCGGAGTCCGGGAAGTGAACACGGTTTTGGGTTATGATTGACGTAAGTAGGAGTTCATGATCACTTCTTGATCATTGCTAGCTTCATGACCGTTCTGTTTGCTCTGTTCTCGCTCTTATTTGCGTATGTTAGCCACCGTATCATGCTTAGTCGCTGCTACAACCTCACCACTTTACCCCTTCCTTTCCCATTAAGCTTTGCTAGTCTTGATACCCATGGTAATGGGATTGCTGAGTTCTCGTGGCTCACAGATTACTACAACAATAGTTGCAGGTACAGGTTTTGCGATGATCATGATGCGAGAGCGATGTTTGCTTGTTTTGGAGTTCTTCTTATGCTTCTTCTTCGATCAGGGGATAGGTTCCAGGTCGGCTGCCTGGGCTAGCAGGGTGGATGTTGTTTGAGTTTCTGTTTGTGTTCATCCGTAGTCGGATGTTGCTCTTATGTATTGTGATGTGGTATTCGTGTGGCATTGTATGCCTTTTTGTATGTATCCCCATCTATTTATGTAATGTTGATGTAATGATATCCACCTTGCAAAAGCGTTTCAATATGCGGTTCTATCCTTGGTGGGACCTTGAGTCTCTTTAGGATAGTATCGCATATTGGGCGTGACAGGGCAGGGGAGGCTTGAGCGTCGCCAGCTCCTTCTCCCATAGGCGGAAGCATTGCCCCAGGCGAAGCCTGATGGGCCCCTTTCAGCCTTTTTGCCGCAGGCACCAGCCAAGCCAGGGGATGCGGACGTCAAGCCTCAGCAACAGAAGCAGGAAGCAAAACAAAAATCAAGCACTTACTGGTCACCGTCCACGGACTCAAGCAGCCTCCGACCGAACTTGAAGCCCGAGAGCCGACTGTTGGGGTCAGCCTCAGGAGGCTCGGAAGCAAGGGGCACGTCAGAGGAGTCGAAGCTGGCTTCAGGCCTCCTTGGAGCCAGAGCAGACCCGCGGGGAACCAACCCCGTCCTGTCCTTCCTCCGGACCAGGGTGAGCTCTCCCTGCCTCGCTCGTCGCCGGCCTCGTTGTCGTCCGGCATGAGGCGGAGGGCGCGGGATCTGCACCGAGGGAGGGACTTCCCCGACTCTCCATCGGTCGCCTCAGAGTCGGACTCCTCTTCCTCCTCCTCTTCTTCCCCCTCCCCACTGGAGTCGCTGTAAGATAAGTTCACCGTCGTCAGAGCCGCCAGATCCTCGGGAACCTCCACAGGCACTAGCCCCTCCCTGTTGAAGGTGGGCATGGAATTCACCACCTGCTCCCAGTCACCACGAAGGAACAGGGGTTCAGGAGCACCCTCCGGTCTCTCCACGTCTCCTCCAACCAATGAGTGGAGAGCCGCGGCCAGATCTTCGTCGGCCAGGACCTTGGGGCTTAGGCGAAGGGCGGCATCTACCTCCCCGAGCCTCCACAATGGGAGCGAGTGCTCCCGAAGCAGAGCCACCCGGTGCTCCAGGAACTCCCTCAGGAGCGTCGCCCCGGTCAGTTTCGCCGTCGCCAGGTTGCCCGGCCTCAGGTCTATGTTCATCCTCTCCAGCACCGGCTTCGCACGGGGATCGATGAGCTCCACGCGGGACCAAGCGTCAACGGCCAAGGTAAAAGTAATGGCACAGCAAGGCCACTGAGGGCTTTACCCAACATGAGCCTCACAATAATAGGCGAAAATCGCCAGAAGAAGAACAGAGTTGGGGTGGAGGTGCAGAGCTTGCAAGTTGTATTGGCGAAGAACAACAAGGAAGAACTCGGAAAAGGGAGGCACCAGACCGGCGACGATGGCGCTCACGAAGAGCGGGTAGAAGGTGCTCCCCTTGTCTTCGGGCAGGGTGGAGCCGACCTTGAGCACGGCCACCCCCTCATTACCTTGCGCCACCCTCATCTGGCGCGTGAGGGCGAGGTTCTTCTCCGACACGTTCGGGGGATCCACAGCGGGTGAGTACCAGGCCTCGGCCGGAGTCTGGCAAGGCGCCATAGCTTGCCGAAGGTGCGGAATTGAAGCAGATCTAGAGGATTTCGGAAGCAAGAAGGAGGAGAGCAAGAATGGGGATCTGGGACAATGATTGGTGAAGGCAAAGAAGGTAAGCCTAGCCGAGGCCACCCTTTTGTCAGACAAAAAGTTGTCGAGGCATTATGGGGAAGCAGGGACGCCCACGTCCAATCAACCGCCATGCGGTGCCCAAGGCCGCAGGCTGTTGGGGCCCGTGGCGCTTCACACTTGACACTTCGCTTCTCTGCTAAGCCAAGTCCAGGCGCGCCTTGGCCCCGGGGGCTACTGTCGGCGTTCTAGGAACGGGGTTACCCAGACTTGCCTGCCTGCGGCCTGCAGCGTGGCTCAAGGAGTGGCCCAGTACGGCCCACCTTCGTCAACACAAGCTCAAGACCCTCGCGAGGGGCCAAGCCTTGCGGGGCAGATGACAGGAAGCTTCCTCAGGCGCAGCCTCGTCAGGCTGGCTCGCGAGGAGGTGGAGAGATCAAGGCGGAGTACCTCACGAGGTGCCCGTGACGCAAGCCATGACGACCGAAGCCAGGCGGACGCTAGGCGGGCGCCGGCCTGCGCAGTGTCCTTATTTCCTCTTTGTTGCAAAGGGGCAAGCGCAGGCTAAGGTATCAAGCAAAGGCTACCGTTTCGGTGCAACAAGACCAAGACCAGCAGAACGGCAGGATGGAGGTCATCGTGGAGCCCAGGAAGGCGTCATCGTCAGAGTCTTTGGCAGGCGAGGACCAACTTTAGTCAGGATAAGTGTACTAGATGTTCCCCTTCAAAATGGCCAATTGTTAGCCCCCTTCCCGCTCAATATTTGGGACGAGGACCAGGGCCTCGCTCTATAAATAGGGCAAGCCATCGCAGTAGAGAGCATCATCAGATCCACCCAAAAAGAACACCACTCGCGAGGCTGTTCTTCCTTTGTATTGTTCATCATCAGTCCCCGAGGCAATCCACACACCACACACTGGAGTAGGGTATTACACCACCATGGTGGCCTGGACTAGTATAAACCTTGCGTCCCTTGTGTTATTCTTCGTGTAGCCTAGATCCTTTGCGAGGCGACGAGACGTGAGTTTGGTAGACGAGTGATCTCCACGCGCACCCCAGAGTTCGAACCTTAAGGGTCTGCCGGAACCCGAAATCCGACATTTGGCGTGCCAGGTTGACCCTGCGGACATGTGCACAGGTCTTTGCTTGATCGGCAGCAAACAGGCCAAATCTCAGATTCTTCCTCCCTTGGTCGTGGACGGCGACTGGCTGAGGTCGATCTTGAATTCTTCCTTGGGGGAGGAACCAGTACCAAGTTGGGTCCCTGGCGGGGCATGCCCGGCCATCACGAAGGCGCCAGCCCCTAGCCCCCTGCCCAGAGGGGGCGTGCCGGCTCATGGCCCTCCGCATGCGCCAGGGGTGGAGGACGACACGGAAGACGTGCTTAGGTGGGCCCGAGAGCGCAGCGCCCTTCGCCGAGAGTTCCTTCAAAGGGCGGCGGACGCGGTGGACCAGCTCGGGGTGGAGCTTGCTGGCGAGGATGCACGCCTGGAGGCCGAAGGCCTGCGCCTCGTTGACGAGAGGCACAAGCTGAAGGTGGACGTCAGCCTTGCGCACCTCCAGCGTGACCTTGAGAACATGAAGGCTGAGGCGTCGTTGGAGGCCTCGCGGGAGGCCTGCTCCCAAGCCGTCGAGGAAGCTCAGGAGGCAGACTGACGGTGCCAGGCTGAAGAGGAGCGCACGTGGGAGCTCCAAGCCTAGAGCAACTCTCTAGAGCAGCAAGTGGAGCTGCGCCAGGCGGCCCTCATGTCGTTGAAGGGGTCACCCAATGACGAGGCGGAGCTCTGGAGGCGCGAGGAGGCGCTGACGTTGGAGGCCACCGAGCGCAATCTTCACCTCGAGCGGTTGGAGACGAGGGAGCGCCTGGTGGCCCAGGCGGGGGTTGAAGTCTCCGCGCGGGAAGCCCGAGTCCAAGAGGAGGTTGACCGTTGCGTGGCGGAGGCTCGCTCGAATCTTGAGCGCGAGTACGGAGGAAGGCTAGAGCTGATCACGCCGGACGGCCCCTTGCCAAATGCTGCCTGGGAAAGGATCGCTAGTCAGAATCATAAGGACCTTCCTCACCACTTCGGGCGCCAGATCTTCCTTCTGGAGCCTCATACGGTCTTCACGCCCCGCAAAGGGCCACATCCGGTGGGAATGACGCTGGAGAGGGGCAATGCGGCTCTGAAGGAACTCCTTCACCACCTTGGGTGCCGTCACATCGAGCGCCCTCAAGTTCCCGAAGCGACGCCAGACGAAGGCGAGCCGGGGGCTCGTGAGCATCTCATGGCCCCAGCCCGAGTTGGGGACAGCGGGCGAGGTTGGGTGCGAGAGCAGGGGGCTGGGCACTCCGACATCCACATACAGCCACCACTCTCGGAACCCAGCCGCAGGAGGAGGAAGTCTGAAATTGATCCCCGAGGCAGCCGCCTCTGGCACGGCAAGGAAGCTCACGCACCCCGAGCATTGAGTGGGGTAGCTCAAGCGCAAAGAGAAGAAGTGGCGCAGATGGGAAACGGAAGGAGGAATGCCCACCATGGCCTCGCAAACAAAGGTGAAAACGGCAAGGAGAGTAATGGACTTGGGACCCAAGTGCATCATATGGATCTGATAATGGGAGAGCACAACATTGAAGAAATCATAAAAGGGGGGAACAAGACCCGCCCACAGGGCATCGGCGAAGAATCGGACCTCGGTAACTACCTTGTCGAAGGAGGAGTGAGATGCGGGCCAGACCATCGTCCTCCCGCACTCGTTGAAGATGGTGGCAAAGGCAGAGCTGACATTGTCCAAGGCTTCGGGATTGAATATGACCGACCGGTCTATGGCAGGAGCCGCCGACGGTGGAGAGCGGGGCGAAGGCATGGGTTTCTTCCCCCTCTCCTTCTTCGTTGGCGCCATGGCGACAAGAAGGCGAAGAGTTCAAGATTGGATTGGAACCAGAGGTTGGATCTCAAGGGGAGGAAGAACAGGAGACACGTGAACGGCGAAAAAGGGAATGACCGTGTGCAACCACGGGTCCGCCTAGCCGGTCGCCTAATGAGGCGCGTGGGGAAGCGGGGACGCCCACATCCAATCAACCGCCACGGAGCACCCAAGGCCGCAGGCTGCTGAGGCCCTTATCTCTTTGGTGCAAAGGGGGCAAGCGTAGGCCAAGGTATCAAGCAAAGGCTACCGTTTCGGTGCAAAAAGACCAAGACCAGCAGAACGACAGGATGGAGGTCATCGTGGAGCCCAGGAAGGCGTCATCGTCAGAGTCTTTGGCAGGCGAGGACCACCTTTAGTCAGGATAAGTGTACTAGATGTTCCCCTTCAAAATGGCCAATTGTTGGCGCCCTTCCCGCTCAATATTTGGGAAGAGGGCTAGGGCCTCGCTCTATAAATAGGGCAAGCCATCGCAGTAGAGAGCATCATCAGATCCACCCAAAAGAACACCCCTCGCGAGGCTATTCTTCCTTTGTATTGTTCATCATCAGCCCCCGAGGCAATCCACACACCACACACTGGAGTAGGGTATTACACTACCATGGTGGCCTGAACCAGTATAAACCTTGTGTCCCTTGTGTTGTTCTTCATGTAGCCTAGATCCTTTGCGAGGTGACGAGACGTGAGTTTGGTAGAAGAGTGATCTTCATGCGCACCCCAGAGTTCGAACCTTAAGGGTCTGCCGAAACCCGAAATCCAACATTTGGCGCTCCAGGTAGCGGTGCGCTGGAATCCTTCTTCCGCCGCCTCGCGTTTCGTCGCGTCGTCATCCTCATGTCCGGCGACCCTACGGGCAACCCCAACCCCTGGGCGGCCTAGCCCGCCCGCACCAAGCTGCCCGCCCAGGGCGACCTCAACCTTGCGCCCCAGGCAGCCCATGCTCCGCAGGGCGCTGCGGGCCGCGGGTGACGCGGCTAGGTACCGCCTGCTCTCACGCTGCGGCAGGTGCGGTCAGCAGCGAGGGCTTCAAGCCACGCCGCGCCACATCGCCGTACACCCGACGGGAGCAGGCGAATTCAAGGGCCGCGCTCATGGTGGCCCGAGAACTACTATGATGCAGGGTGCTGGAGGGCGGCCACGACGTGCTCCTGGAGTGTGTGGCAGAGCTCCTAGGCTCCGCGGCCTCGGGGGCTCATCCTTCTGCGCTCAGCTGCCACCCCAGGTCCAGGGCGGACCGTACAGAGGCCCCATACACGCCCGCGCAGCTCCGAGTGGATTCCAAGGCCTCCCTAGCGCTAACCTGGCCGTCAGCACCGGGAGACCAGCAGTGTCGGCTCCGCGTCCGACCAGCGAAGAGGCATTCACTGCAGCCCACGTCCCCGGAGGGCCGCCACGCTACCACCCCCAAGTTGGCTCTTCGAGCAGGACTGCATGGCACGTGGGGAACTACAACGAGGCATTCGGGGCGGCGGCCCTGGAAGCTTATGTGCCCCACATGGTGGATCAAGGGCGCGCACTCGAAGAATACCATGGCTCGTTCCTTGGCCCAGGCTAGGGGGAAGAGATGCCCTCGGGCCTCGGAGTCTCCGGAGAGCCGCCCTCGGGCCTTGTGGGCTCCCTCCCACGCCCAGTGGCAGCACTTAGCTCCGCGCCGGTGAGAACACGTCGAAGACTAGACTAGGTGCCGGACGCGGCTTTTTTGCTTTTTTGCCTTTCTCTTGGTTGACGAGTTTCCTCAGTTTGAATTTAAGTTGGATTTGAGCTTGAAACTTGCGTGTGTTCGACGAAGGGGTGTTTAGTCTCGTTCGAGCAATCTCTCGCGCTCTGGTTTCAGCTTTGCATCCAAAGTTAGCGTCAACTACCTCCCCTCGCACGCCGGGCCGGGCCAAGCATAGCTACAATCCGGACCACTATCGCCGCACCCTCTCAGGAGGTTCTCACCGCAGGATCAATGGGTTCGCTCAAAAGACACTTGGGCCATTGCGACCCCCGCAGGATCGCTCGGGAACCACCCAGGTCAAAGGTAAACAAGTCAACCGTCCTATCCTAGGGCCAATGGCTCAGCATAAGCGTGCATGCGGCGTTATGTCTACAAGGACGCCAACCGCAAACCTTTACACGAGGGGCTCCCCCTCCCACAATGCTCTTACAACCTTCATGGCCAAGCCCGGCTATTTTCATGCAGGGTAAACAGCAGAGGAGACACGCGATCAATTAGACAAATCCCCCTATGCATCTTCAGGGGCACCTCCGGAGTCATCACTGGCGTCACTGGCATCACCATCACCCACGCCGACGCAGTCATCGGCATCTGGATCGTTCACGACGCCGCCTTCATCGGCAGCCACGACCACGCCGTCGTCATCAGTGGTGATGGCCCTAACAAGGGTGTCCATGTTGTCTTCCACCCATTGCGCCAGGTCGCCCCGGATGGCCACGGGCACCGGTGCGATGGCGGCGTCGAAATTAAAGTGGGGGTCCCTGTCCTAAAGATAACTGAAGACGCGAGAGTAAGCACGTCCAAGCAGGACTCGGCTCCTCTCCTCAACAAGCCCGTCGGCCCTGTCAGAGCGGGTCTCCAGCTGCGTCACCACGTCTGTGAAGAACCGGAGATTGCCAGCATAGTTGACCACGCGAGGCTCCGCGACGGTCGCCTCGCAGATGTTGCCCAGGGCAGTGTTGGCCCTTTCCCTGAGCCTTCAGAGCATGGGGCCATGCTCGTGCTCCAAAGTCTGCCGCTGGCGGATCTCATACTCGTTCCACCGCGCAATGGCTTCAGCGCAATCAACCCTCTGTTGCAGGAGGAGTACCTCGGCGCGGGAAGAAGCCAGCTCCGTGTGCGCTGTGCCAAGGGCGGCCCTGGAGGCGTCCGCACGCCGCGTCACTTCATTCAACTTGGCCCTAAGGGCGTCGGTCCTGCCCTCCGCTTCAGCCCTGATCAGCTCCAGCCTTCCTCCGTACTCACGCTCAAGATTCGAGCGAGCCTCCGCCACGCGACGGTCAACCTCCTCTTGGACTTGGGCTTCCCGCGCGCCGACTTCATCCTCCGCCTAGGCCACCAGGCACTCCCTCGTCTCCAACTGCTCGAGGTCAAGATTGCGCTCGGCGGCCTCCAACGCCAGCGCCTCCTCGCGCCTCCGGAGCTCCGCCTCGTCATTGGGTGACCCCTTCAACGACACGAGGGCCGCCTGGTGCAGCCCCACTTGCTGCTCTAGAGAGTTGCTCCAGGCTTGGAGCTCCCACGTGCGCTCCTCTGCAGCCTAGCGCCGTCGGTCTGCCTCCCGAGCTTCCTCGGCAGCTTGGGAGCAGGCCTCCCGCGAGGCCGCCAGTGACGCCTCAGCCTCGCGTTCTCAAGGTCACGCTGGAGGCGCGCAAGGCTGACGGCCACCTTCAGCTTGCGCCTATCGTCAGCAAGGCGGAGGCCTTCGGCCTCAAGGCGTGCATCCTCGCCAGCAAGCTCCACCCTGAGCTGGTCCACCGTGTCCGCAGCCCTTTGAAGGAACTCCCGGCGAAGGGTGCTGCGCTCCCGGGCCCGCCTAAGCACGTCTTCCGCGTCGTCCTCCACTCTTGGCGCATGCGGAGGGCCATGAGCCGGCACGCCCCCTCTAGGCAGGGGGCTGGGTGCTGGCGCCCTCGTGGTGGTCGGGCATGCCTCGCCAGGGACCCGACCTGGTGCTGGTTCGTCCCCCAAGGAAGAATTCAAGATCGACCTCAGCCAGTCGCCGTCCACAACCAAGGGAGGAGCTCGGGGCTGGCTGGCTGTGCCCCAGGAGAGCTTGCGAAGGATGGGCATGAGGCACGCAGGATCAGGATGCTCCGCTGGACGACTCGCTTCTCCGACCGGCACCACCGCAAGGGTGGTACTCGAGCTCGGGGTGCTCAAAATCGGTGGAGAGGGCGAAGCTTGAGGGGATGGCTCTTCAGCCGCCTCCATGAACTCAGCCGGAAGGGCCCTGAAAGGCGATGATCAGCTGAAGCAACGGGAAAGTAAGGGACCAAGAAAGGAGAAGACTTACTCATCAATGGCAAAGTACTTCCTGCGCTTCAATAGGCGGCAGGGGTAATCATCACCACCCAAGGCTTCCTTTCTCTTTCGAAGGGCCTCGAAGTCTACGCGGAAGCGGCCTAGGTGCTCGGCGCAAGGGTCTGTCTGCGGTGAGGAGGAGGCGCCAACGTGATCAGCGCCGGAGGCATCGGCCTGGAGCACACCGCCAGGCGCCGCCTCATGGAGGATGGCCGGGGCCTCGGGAGCCTCGCCATAGGAGCCGCAGGCCGTAACTTCACGCCTGCAGCTGCTCCAGGGAGGGCTTCAGGAGATGCCACCTCAGGAGTTCTGTGGGGCGTCATTATCTCGACAGCAGCCCCCTCGGCCCCCGGCGGCCCTCGCCTCCCGGCTCCACCACTTGAGAAAGGACCGCCGTGGGCAACCAAGAGGGCAACCACAGCAACTAGGTTCTCACGAGGACCCGTGAGGCCGGCTGGGCGCGGCCCCCATTCATCAAAGTCAGGCATCTGCATCACAAAGTCGGCCCTGCCCGAGCAAAGATACAATACGGCAGCCCCTTGCCGAAGGCTGCCTAGGTAAGGATCGCCAGTCAGAATCATAAGGACCTTCCTCGGCACTTCGGGCACAGATCTTCCTTCTGGAGCCTCATACGGTCTTCACACCCTGCAAAGGCCCACATCCGGCAGGAATGACGCTGGAGAGGGGCAATGCGGCTCTGAAGGAATTCCTTCACCACCTTGGGCGCCATCACATCGAGCGCCCTCAAGTTCCCGAAGCGACATCAGACGAAGGCGAGTCGGGGGCTCGTGAGCATCTCATGGCCCCAGCCCGAGTTGGGGACAGCGGGCGAGGTTGGGTGTGAGAGCAGGGGGCTAGGCACTCCAACATCCACATACAGCCACCGCTCTTGGAACCCAGCCGCATGAGGAGGAAGTCTGAAATCGATCCTCAAGGCAGCCGCCTCTGGCACGACAAGGAAGCTCACGCACCCTGAGCACTGAGTGGGGTCGCTCAAGCGCAAAGAGAAGAAGTGGCACAGAAGGGAGCGGAGGTCGAGGTCGTCGCTCCGGGCAAGGTCTACATTACCGGGGGCTGGGGCGAGATCGCCCGGATCTGTCAATCGGAGGGGGCCCTCGTAATTCACCTTGAATACGATGGCGCCTCCTTAATGCTCTTCAAGGTCTTCGGCGAGGAAGGACGCCGGCTAGAATGTTACCCCAAGAAAGGCGGCTGGGGCATCATCGTGGCGGGGGCCAGGCCTGCTGTCGGTGTCAAAACCGGCGGATCTCGGGTAGGGGGTCCTGAACTGTGCGTCTAGCCGGATGCTAACAGGAGACGAGGGAAACGATGTTTTTACCCAGGTTCGGGCCCTCTTGATGGAGGTAAAACCCTACGTCCTGCTTGATTAATATTGATGATGTGGGTTACAAGAGTAGATCTACCACGAGATCAAGGAGGCTAAACCCTAGAAGCTAGCCTATGGTATGATTGTTGTTCGTCCTATGGACTAAGGCCATCCGGTTTATATAGACACCGGAGAGGGCTAGGGTTACACAAAGTCGGTTACAAAGGTAGGAGATCTACATATCCGTATCGCCAAGCTTACCTTCCATGCCAAGGAAAGTCCCATCCGGACACGGGACGAAGTCTTCAATCTTGTATCTTCATAGTCTTGGAGTCCGGCCGATCATGATAGTTCGGCTATCCGGACACCCCCTTGTCCGGGACTCCCTCAGTAGCCCCCAAACCAGGATTCAATAACGACGAATCCGGCGCATATGTTGTCTTCGGCGTTTGCAAGGCGGGTTCTTCTTCATGCTCCATGTGTTTGCCAGATAGTGTCCGGTTGCTTCATAAATGCTGCGCTCCTTGGCTTCCGCGTCCAATAATGGTCTTCTTCCACGCGTCGCACGAATGCGAAAAGACATGGTACTTTTATGTTTTACCCCTAGCTGCACAAATAAGCTGCCTGTAAGAGAGGCGAGGATCCAGATCCAAATCACATCATCCTCCTTCCGCAAGCACTCATCGAGGCGCATCTAACACCAAACCCATTCCAACATGGACAGTCGACGCGGCCCCTCTTCTCGCGCTCCCAGCCCTAAGCCAGGAGATTGGAGGAGATGCTCAGTCCCGCACAGCGAGTTAGTGATGCTCCAAGCAGAGCGATATCTTCCCCCGGCCTTCATGGTTCCGGTTCGAGCCGGACTGGCCACCTACAAAGGGGGGAAGCAGGCGGAGAGCGCCCCCAATCCCTCCAAAGGAAAGTGGGTGTGCTTCGTCTCCTACTTAATAAGGGGACTCGGATTTCCTATACATCCATTTCTCTGGGGGCTCCTGGAGTTCTACGGACTCCAGCTTCATCACCTTACACCTGCCTCCATTTTGCACATCGCGGGCTTCGTAGCTCTGTGCGAGCTGTTCTTGGGCATTGAGCCCCATTTTGCGCTGTGGAAGAGGTTGTTTTGCCTTGTACCCCGCTCTCACGAGGGGTCGATATATCAAGTGGGCGGAGCCGAAATATGGTGCATCGCCGGGACCGGATACCTGTTCGGGACTCCAAAGAAGGCGTCCGAAGATTGGCCTTCGGAATGGTTTTATATGGAGGACACTCCGCTGCCGGATCCAGTCCGGATCGGCCTTCCGGAGTTCAGCAACGCTCCCCTGAAGAAACGCCTAAGTTGGCGCCCATGGAGCCCTCGACGAGAAGGTGATAGTAGCGTCCATTACTTGATGGGCCGGATACGGCTGCTAGCCCATTCCGGATTAACCATGATCGGAGTCATGGCCATATGCATTATGCGTGGGGTGCAGCCGCTCCAATATAGGGGCCACCCCATGTGGGACTTCAACGGAGACGACGACGCCACCCATCATGGCCGCAAGGGACCTGGCTCGGCCGACGATCTGGTGAAGATCCTGTCCGGCTTGTACAAGGGGGAGAAGGAGGACTTCCTCCGCACGAATCCTCTGAACGGTTTTTCCATGAACAACCCTTGGAGCTGGGTAAGCGGTCGCATGCATATCTGAACCGTGCCTTTAAAGGCAATTGTCTTATTGTATGATTTTGACACAGGAACTGCGTCGGGATGTGGAGGTCATAAATAGCCCAGCCCCACAACCCGAAGACCCAGAAAGGTCCCTTGATCTAGCCTCCGAAGAGGATCCGGACTTAGCGGTGGAACTGATCGACGGGGTGTACCACCAGCTCAGCATAGATAATGCTTTAGTCGCCATTATGGCTGACTACCCCGGTTTGTGTCCGGCTTCCCCGGTGAGTACGACCGAAGTCCTGGCGCCGTTACTTCTTTAATGCTTAGTTCTGACCACCGTGCACCAATGGTGTTCGACAGGAAGCGCCTTTATGGCAGGAAGTCGAGCCCACGGCGACCGGCCAACAAGGGTCAGTCCGTCCCAGCAGGCGGAAGAGGAGTGCGACGCGAACTGCAACGTCGCCGCAACGGTACGGAGCACCGCTATTTTTTAAGGGAAGGATTCCCAGGAGGTATATTAATGCTCATAACTTTTCCAGAAAGAGCGCTCGCCGGACAGTGTCCGGAGAGGTTGCCAATCAAGCCTCCGCCAGCCATGCTCCAACGCATAGCCCGGAAGGGGAGGCGAATACAAGGCATGAGTCGGACGCTCCTCCGACGGAGGATGCCGACAGGCTGTCCGCCACCCGGTCTGAGGTGGAGAGCGCCATGAATTACAGGCATCGCCGGACAGTTCTTCGTGACGCGTGTTTCTCCCCGGAGGCGTTAAATGCCTTTGATGCGGGAAACGCGCACCTCCGTGCCGCTCAAGATGGGTTAACCAGAGCCACGGAGCAGTATGTGAAAGACATACGTGTAAGTAATTTTAATAGTTATATATGCCAGTAGCCCCCGAGACTTAAAATGGTTAAAATAACTGATTTAAGGATCAATTTTTATGTAGGATCTTACGGAGAATAAGACCCATCTGTCCCAGGAGCTTCAAGAGTGCAAGGCCCAACTAGAGGCTGCACTGACCGCCACAGGGGGAGCCACAGAGACCCCCACTGGTAAGACGTACTTTGAAAAGATAATTAATTAACAAAGTGCGGCGTGAATCTGACAATAATATTGCAGAGGGCGCCGGACTAGATCCGGACAAGCAACAGCTAATGCGTCAGCTAAAGGCTGGCGAGAGGGTTCTTATGAAGGTGCAGCAGGAGAGAAACAAGCTCCAAGATGCCCACACCCAGCTAGGAGAAGAGCTGAAAGGTGTTCGGGCCCAGCTGTTTGGCTCCTTGAAGGAGAATCAGCGACTTCGTCGCGGCATTTATAGTAAGTGCTTGAGAAAATTCCTTTGAAAAGAAGAATTCGGCGAGGAAGTCGTTTGACAGAAATATGTATTTAGGTGTGCTCACAGGTCGCCCTGCGGAGGAAATGCCTGGGTCAACAGGTGACCAACTTCCCGAGCTGGTGCAGTTGTTCGAACGTGTTCGGCAGGCGATGAGTGGCGTCGTTCAGGCTTTATGGCCAGCCGTCTCCCTACCCGAGGGCCTTGGTGAGCTTGCTGAGAAGCTCCAGGGAGCACGGCGACGCCTCCGTTTGTGGAAGATATCGGCCTGCCATCAGGGCGCCAGGGAGGCCTGGGCCATGGTGAAGACGCGCTACCCGAAGGCTGACCCAAACCACATGGCCGAGGTCGGACCTGCGGGGCCTGATGGGAAGGAGATCCCTGTGAGCTTGATGTATGGCCAAGTAGAACTGGCTACGAAATATTCCCAACAGGAATGTAAATTAGATAGCCTGTTAGATGGGATTGAGGAGGAGTACAATCAGTCGGTTTGACGATGTAATTTGAAATGACATGTAAGATGCCTTCTAGCCGGATTGTAGATCGTTTGTCTTTGCGGACCGTTTCGCTTCAACCTCGGGACCCAACAGTCCGGAGTGTGTCCGAATACCCGTACGGTTATAAAAGAACCGGGGCATGCATGGAGACAAGGCGTCGGGGTCATAATTGCTTTATCAGACAAGTGCCCAACTAGTTATGTTATATTACATGGTTAGTAAGAAACATCTTCCAGGGAGAATAGTTCCGTTAAGGGTTCCTTTCCCTGGGAGGCATGCCCTAAGGTGCAATGCCGGACTGCGAAAATAGCAGAAAAAGCATCTGGGGGCTTATAAATAAGTAAGTAATAAATCATCTTTCAAGTCACCGACCAAATATTCTCTTAAGAACGCTAGCTTTCGGCTTCACCCAGTCTGAGGTACACATCCGGCTGACCCGGCAGTAACAATCGCAGAGGTGCTCCCTTTACCTCCTAGCCGAACAATCGGGAACGTAGGGGTAAGCACAGGAGCCAGGCAACCCAGCTTGGCCAAAACTTAAGTCATATCGATGCATATAATGGTGAATAAAAGGTACATGCGGAAGTATGACACATGTATTGGGCGTGAAGCCCATATTAATAAGCTTCTGGTAAAGAAGCCCCCCAGGTATAATGACTGCTAGGAGCACATCAAGTGTGTGCGAACAAAGCGCAAATCAGCCTATAAAAGGTATTGAAAAAAAGTGGGAAGAAGGAGGGGGACAAGAGACAGTAAAAAATATAAAAAGGTGGACGGGGGAGTGAGACGAACTCTGAGTCCGGTGTTTAGGCGTAGAATCTTCGGAGACGGGCTGCATTCCATGGGTTCAGCTCGAGTCGGTTGTCAGATGCTTTACGTAGATGGTATGCTCTGCCGGTTAGGACTTGGTCGATGATGAAAGGACCATCCCACTTGGGCTTAAGTTTGTCCTTTTTCTTGTCCGGCAGGCGTAGAACGAGTTCACCGACAATGTAAGTTTTGGCCCGTACTTCTCTGCTTTGATATCTTCGAGCCTGCTGCTGATAGAATGCGGAACAAGCCTTTGCCACATCCTGCTCCTCCTCTAAGGCGTCCAAACTGTCCTGTCGATCCAACTCGGCTTCTCTTTCTTCGTACATGCGCACACGAGGTGAGTCATGAATTATATCGCAAGGCAGAACTGCCTCTACGCGATACACCATGAAAAATGGTGTGTATCCAGTAGTTCGGTTTGGTGTGGTCCGCAGCCCCGAGAGTACGGAGTCGAGCTCCTCTACCCAGTGCGTGTTAGATTCCTTGAGGGACCGCACTAGTCTGGGTTTGATGCCACTCATGATTAGACCATTTGCTTGCTCGACTTGACCATTAGTTTGGGGGTGATAGACTGAAGCATAATCGAGCTTGATGCCCATGTTTTTGCACCAGAGTTTAACCTCGTCGGCAGTGAATTCGTGCCGTTATCAGTGATGATGCTGTGGGGGACGCCAAAACGGTGTACTACCCCGGATAGGAAGTCTATCACCGTTCCGGATTCTGCCATTTTAACCGGCTTGGCCTCAATCCATTTGGTGAATTTGTCCACCATGAGCAATAAGTATTTGTGCTTGTGGGTTCGCCCTTTAAGGGGTCCAACCATGTCAAGCCCCCAGACCGCGAACGGCCAGGTAATGGGTATAGTTTTGAGGGCGGTGGGTGGCATGTGGCTCTGATTAGCAAAGAGCTGGCAACCGACGCATCGTTGGACTAAGTCCTGAGCATCTGCCCGGGCTGTCCGCCAATAAAATCCTGTACGGAAGGCCTTGCCTACGAGTGCCCGGGCTGCAGCGTGGTGCCCGCCTAGTCCGGCGTGAATTTCAGCCAGGAGATTCCGCCCCTCCTCTTCGGAGATACACCTTTGAAGGACTCCAGTTGTGCTTTTCTTATAAAGTTCTCCCTCATGGACCTTGTAGGCTTTAGATCGCCGAACTATGCAGCAGGCCTCATTTTGGTCTTCGGGAAGTTCCTGCCGAATTAAGTAGGCTAGGAATGGTTCTGTCCACGGGGCAATTACTGCCATTATTTCGTGAGGTGAAGGTGTTATTTCGTTGGCTGAGCCGCCGATTGTGTCAGAATGGTCTGAGTTTGGTGATGCAGCTGGCTCCGATTGTTATTTCCGGACTCCTCTTCCCATAACACGGATGGCTTGAAGAGCCGTTCCAGGAAGATGTTTGGAGGGACGGCGTCTTGTTTCGCGCCGATGCGTGCTAACACGTTTGCTGCCTGGTTATTATCCCAGGCTACATGGTGGAATTCGAGTCCTTCGAACTGAGCTGACATTTTTAGGACGGCATTGCGGTAAGCTGCCATTTTTGGATCTTTGGCATCAAAGTCTCCATTTACTTGGGATATTGCGAGGTTTGAATCCCCGCGCACCTCTAGGCGTTGAATGCCCATGGAGATTGCCATCCGGAGGCCATGCAGAAGGGCCTCATATTCGGCTGCGTTATTGGAGTCCATGTACATTATTTGAAGTACGTATTGGATTGTGTCTCCAGTTGGAGACGTCAGGACGACGCCAGCCCCTAAGACACCCAACATTTTGGATCCGTCGAAATGCATGATCCAATTGGAGTATGCGCCGTACTCTTTAGGGAGTTCGACTTCGGTCCATTCGGCGACGAAGTCGGCCAGAACCTGCGACTTTATAGCTCGCCGTGGTTTATAGGTTATGTCAAATGGTAAGAGCTCAATAGCCCATTTTGCAATCCTGCCCGTTGCGTCGCGATTGTTTATAATATCGTTGAGAGGTACTTCGGAGGCCACCGTTATGGAACACTCTTGAAAGTAGTGTTGCAGCTTCCGGGATGCCATGAACACTGCATATGCTATCTTTTGATAATGTGGGTACCGGGACTTGCATGGAGTTAGAACAGTGGATACGTAGTACACTGGTTTTTGAAGAGGGAATCTGTGCCCTTCTGTCTCTCGCTCGACGACGAGTACCGCGCTAACAACTTGATGTGTTGCTGCGATATATAATAACATAGGTTCGCCCAGGTTGGGCGCGGCCAGGACCGGATTTGTTGCCAGTATGGCCTTTATTTCTTCGAGTCCGGCTGTGGCAGCATCCGTCCATTCGAAATGTTCGGTGCGCCGGAGGAGGCGGTAGAGGGGCAGAGCCTTTTCTCCTGAACGGGAGATGAAGCGATTTAAGGCCGCTATGCATCCGGTTAGTTTTTGTATTTGCTTGAGGTCTTTTGGAATATCCAATTGTGACAGAGCTCGGATTTTGGTCGGGTTTGCTTCAATTCCTCTACCGGATACGATGAAGCTCAAGAGCTTTCCGGCTGCTATGCTGAAGATGCATTTTTCCGGATTGAGCTTAATGTCATATGCTCGAAGGTTGTCGAATGTCACCCTCAAGTCTTCTACTAGAGTTTCGACGTGTTTGGTCTTGACGACCACATCGTCTACGTATGCCTCTACTGTTTTGCCTATCTGGGTAGCCAGACATGTTTGAATCATGCGCTGATATGTTGCGCCGGCGTTTTTGAGTCCGAAGGGCATTGTGTTGAAGCAGAATGGCCCATATGGAGTAATGAATGCCGTTGCAGCCTGGTCTTTCTCCGCCATCTTGATTTGATGGTATCCGGAGTATGCGTCGAGGAAGCACAATGAATCGTGCCCTGCGGTAGCATCGATGATTTGGTCGATGCGAGGGATGGGGGAAAGGGTCCTTTGGACAGGCCTTCTTAAGGTCTTTAAAATCGACGCAGAGGCACCAGGATTTGTCCTTTTTTGGTACCATTACTAGATTGGCTAGCCAATCCGGATGTTTTATATCTCTGATGAATCCGGCTTCTAAGAGTTTGGCTAGCTCCTCTCCCATTGCCTGTCTTTTGGGTTCGGAAAATCACTGAAGAGCTTGTTTGACCGGCTTGAATCCTTTTAGGATGTTTAGGCTGTGCTCTGCCAGCCTGCGTGGGATTCCTGGCATGTCTGAAGGGTGCCAGGCAAAAATGTCCCAATTTTCCCGAAGGAATTCTCGTAGTGCGGCTTCGACATCAGAGTCGGTTACAAAGGTAGGAGATCTACATATCCGTATCGCCAAGCTTGCCTTCCACGCCAAGGAAAGTCCCATCCGGACATGGGACGAAGTCTTCAATCTTGTATCTTCATAGTCTTGGAGTCCGGCCAATCATGATAGTTCGGCTATCCGGACACCCCTAGTCCGGGACTCCCTCACCCGCCAACCGCTTCCCTAGCGGCTCCTCAGGCAGCAACGGAGGTGCCAGAGGGTCCAGCGACTCCCCCGAGCTTTACGCGACTCCGGAGACGAGCAACGACAGCTATGAGCCCCCGAGCTTGCGTCGCGCTCGGAGCGGGGCAGCTATACCAGGCCGTCGATGCCTCTGATCTGGATGAGGTTGGTGCCGGCGCCTGATGGCCCACTGTTGATGATGACGTCTCCCGCAGAGGCGCGCGTAGCTAACGCTCTTTAGGATTAGCACCTTTTGTTCCCTGTGAGGAATCGAAGTACCACCCCACTTGGGTATGTAAGGCGCTAGCCATGTCTTTCGTGAATATATATCCTTATTATGAACTGATGCGAGACGCTAGTCCTGTCCCGGCTTGGCTCCCCCTTTCTTTCCTCACGAGGGCTTGGTGCTCTACGCTGACAGGTCTCGGTCCCCAGGCAAGCTTCAGTCATCGCTGGTATGCCAGGTCGTGATGCTGTGGTCAAGGCCAGGAGGTGAGCGGCCCGAGGTCCAGTAAGAGCCCCTGAGTCGCGATGCTCAGGAGGTCCCCTTTAGCGCTCAAGCAGCCTCCGCTAGGTAAGAAAGGTAGGCAACGTTTCCGTGACAGAGCTGTAGTAGGCGAGGTTTTAGCGCTGAGTCGAATCAGTTTTAGTGTGACTTATCTTGTCGGTTCGGACTAGTTTCCGGTGAAGTGCCGGGCCTGCGTGGCGGCAGCTGAGGTGTTGCTGGGTCAGGACTTTGCGAGCTCCTTCCCTCTCCCCCACACTTTCCTTCATGCTCTACGTCCTCAGGTCCCGGATCTCGAGCGAGCTCAGCCGCCGCTGGTATGACAGGTCACGATGCCGTGGGTCAAGGCCAGGGGGTGAGGGCTGGAGAGCCAGTAAGATCCCATGAGTTACGATGCTCAGGCGCCCCCCTTTTAACGTGCAAGTGGATTGTGCCAGAGAGAAGGAGAGGAGGCTCACATCGTGCCCAGCGTTACTCCTGGAGCGGATCCTGCGTACCAATCACGAGAGAAAGCAAGGTCTGTTGTTGCGGTTGCCAGTCAACCATTGGTCGCTCCGAGGGAGTGATTGAGGCACTGAGGGCCCGGTGAGGTGGCACCTTGTGGGGCTGCCGCAGCCAGAGCTCGACCGCTCAGATTTATCGGTGTTGCAGGGACGGACCCATGCGCAAGTGTCATGCCAGAGCGAGAAGCTCCAAAGGTAGGTGTCAATCGAGCAGGCGATTAGGTCGATCACGTTAAGCATGAAGGAGCAAATCCATTTAGATAGATGCAGGAAAAGGCAAATGCCGCTGGGTCAGGCCCGAGTGGCTTGGGGATAATGCAGCCCGAGGGGCGCCCCCGATGTTGGTGTCAAAACCGGCGGATCTCGGGTACGGGGTCCCGATCTGTACGTCTTAGGCTGATGGTAACAGGAAGCAAGGGACACAATTTTTTCCCAAGTTCGGGCCCTCTCGATGGAGGTAAAACCCTACTTCCTGCTTGATTAATATTGAAGATATGTGTAGTACAAGAGTAGATCTACCACGAGATCATAGAGGCTAAACCCTAGGAGCTAGAATATGATGTTATGATTGTAATTGTGATTGGTCTTCTAAGGACCATCCTCTCCGGTTTATATAGACACCGGAGAGAGCTAAGGTTTACATGGAGTTGGTTACAAGGAAGGAAATATAATATCCGGATCGCCAAGCTTGTCTTCCACGCAAAGAAGAGTCCCATCCGGACACGGGCCAAAGTCTTGAGTCTTGTATCTTCACGCTTCAATAGTCCGGACGATGTATATAGTCCGGCTGTCCGGATACCCCCTAATCTAGGACTCCCTCAGTAGCCCCTGAACCAGGCTTCAATAGTGATGAGTCCAGTGTGCAATCTTGTCTTCGGCATTGCAAGGTGGGTTCCTCCCTCCGAATACTCCAAGGTTATTATCGAACACGTAAACCATGTCCGGATCTGCAAGAGGATCTTCACACACCATTGTCGGGAACATAGCATATATCCGATCTGCTGGCGATCTTTGTACGTCGTGCCCTTGCATCGTGGCCTGGTCCAATACGAACTGGCGTTTCCTGCCCCACCTCGACTCGAGTTGCGAGGCGGTTTTATTGGCACGTCCTGCCAAAGCAGAGATCATGTTCCTCCTTTTACGGGATCTTTCATCAATACGGGCGTGTATGACCCCACGGCGACCGTTGGTATGACTCTGTGTATTTTAGATGAGTCTCAAGCGGTCACGCTGAGGACTCTTGATATTCATCCCTTTTATAAAGGGGTCAAGGCCTACGCCTCTTTTCCACCTCCCCTGCTCCTTCTCGCGCCTCGAGTTCTAACACCCAAGACCCAAGCTCCAACACCCAGATCCTCCAACATGTCCGGATCTGACACAAAAGGCCAGTGGGTGGCCTCCTCGATTTAAGAGGAGGACATTATGAAGCTTAGGGAGGTCGGATACCTGACTGCCGATATCCAGCACAGGCTTCCTGCTCTGGGGCAACTCATCCCTACGCCGGAGCCCAATGAGAGCGTTGTGTTCTGTCGGATTTAGGGTTCCGGGAGACCCTTCAGGTTCGAACACTGGGGTGCGCGTGGAGGTCTCGCCTTCTACCTACCTGTTCCTCGCCGAATCGCTAGGATATAAACTACGAGAAGAACAACAGAGGAGACACAGGATTTATACTGGTTCAGGCCACCATTGTGGTGTAATACCCTACTCCAATGTGTGGTGTGGTGGATTGCCTCTTGGGCTGATGATGAACAATACAAAGAAGAACAGCCTCGCGAGGGTCTGTTCTTGTGGTGGTGTTGCCCTCTTGGAAGGGTTGATTCTAGATGCCTATCTTATCTTCATCTTCCTATCCAGATGCCTCTACCCTATGGGTGGCTAGTCCTATTTATAGGCGAAGGCCCTGGGCCTCTTCCCAAAAATTGAGCGGGAAGGGCGCCAACAATTGGCCAATTTGTAGGGGAACATCTAGTACACTTATCCTGACTAAAGTTGGTCCTCGCCTGTCAAAGGCTCTATTGGTGACGCCGTCTTGGGCTCCCCGGTGACCTCCATCCTGCCGTTGGACTGGTCTTGGTCTTGTTGCACCGAAATGGATGCCTTTGCTTGATGCTCTCGCTTACGCTTGCTCCCCTTGCACCAAAGAGGAAAGAAGGACACTGCGCGGGCTGGCGCCTGGCTGGCGCCCTTGGTCGTCATGGCTTGCGTCATGGGCACCTCGTGAGGTACCCCGCCTTGAACTCTCTGCCTCCTCGTGAGCCAGCCTGACGAGGCCGTGCCTGAGGAAGCTCCTTGTCGTCCGCCCCACGAGGCTTGGCCCCTCGCGAGGGTCTTGAGCTTGTGTTCATGAAGATGGGCCGTGCTGGGCCCCCTTTGAGCCACGCCGCAGGCCGCAGGCAGGCAAGTCTGGGGACCCCCGTTCCCAGAATGCCGACAGTAGCCCCCGGGCCTAAGGCGCGCCCGGACTTGGCCGAGCAGAGAGGGGAAAGGGCAAGTGCGAAGCGTCACGGGCCCTAACAGCCTGCGGCCTTGGGCGCCGCATGGAGGTTGATTGGACGTGGGCGGCACTATCCCCCCACGCCTCCTCATTTGGTGTTAGGCTAGGTGGACTTGCAGTTGTACACAGCCACTCCCCTTTCCGTTGCTCGTGTGCCCTCTGTCCTTCCTCCTTTCAAACTCCAGCTTCCGCTTCGAATCCAATCTCGAACCTTTCGTCCCCCCCTTTCGTCACCATGGCTCCGACGAAGAAGGGGAGAGGGAATGGACCCATGCCTTCGCCTTGCTCGCCGCCGTTACTGGCCCCCGCCGTGGACCGGTCGATCATAGTCAATCGAGAGGGCTTGGACAAGGTCAGTTCGGCCCTGGCCACCATCTTCAATGAATGCGGGAGGACGACGGCCTGGCCCGCGTCTCGGTTCTCCATCGATAGGATAATCACCGAGGTCCCTTATTTCGTCGACGCCCTGTGGGCGGGGCTAATTCCCCCCTTTTCGGATTTCTTCAACGCCGTGCTTTCCCATTATCAGGTCCACATGATGCATCTGGGTCCTGACTCCATTACTCTTCTAGCGGTCTTCGCCTTCGTTTGCGAGGCTATGGTTGGTATCATCCCTTCGGTCGCCCTGCTGCGCCACTTCTTCCCTCTGCACCTCGTCGACCCTGCCCAATGCTCGGGATGCACGAGCTTCATTGCTGCACCCGAGACGGTGGCCTCAGGGATTGACTTCGGTCTTCCTCCGCCCGCGCCTGGGTTCCGCGAGTGGTGGATGTATGTGGACGTGGGGGTGCCCAGCCCCTGCTGTCAAAACCAACTTCGCCTGCTGTCCCCAATTCGGGCTGGGGCCAGGAGACGCTCACAAGCCCCCAGATCTTCTTCGTCTAGCATCGCTTTGAGTGCCTGAGATCTCTTGATGTGACGGCGCCCAAGGTGGTGAAGGAGTTCCTGCTACGTCGGGTCTCCCCTCTCCAGCGCCACTCTCGCCGAATGTGGGCCTTCAACGGGCGCGGGGATCGTATGCGGCTCCAGGAAGAGGACCTGACGCCAGAAGCGTTGAGGAAGGTATTCTTGGTTCTGACTGGGGACCCCAACCCTGGCAGCATCCAGCAAGGGGGGGCCTTGCTATACCTCTGTTCGGGCAGGAGAGACTTTGTGAATCAGATGCCCGTTTTCGATGAATGGGGACCACGCCCCGTCGGCCTCCAGGGGCCTCGCGAGAATCCAGTGACAGTGGCCGCCCTTTCAATTGGTCGAGGCGGTTCTTCCTCAAGTGGCGGAGCAGGGAGGCATGAACCTCCGGAGGCCGAGGGTGCCCCCGCTGAGGCGACAACACTGGGAAGCACTCAGGAGGGAGCGGCCCCTGAGACCCACGCTGCCGGGGATGTGGGCGGCGAGCAGCCGCCTGCCGTGCATGAGGCCGAGGCCTCCGAGGCCCCGGCTGCTTTCCTTGATGGGGCGACCGGCTACGCGCATCAGGCAGACACCCCTGACGCGGGCCGCCCTGATGCTTCTTCTTCGTCACAGGCTGACCCCTGCACTGAACTCTTGGGCCTCTTATGTGTGGACTTTGAGGCCCTCCGGAAGAGAAGGGAGGCCCTGGGCAACGATTACCCTTGTCGCCTGTTGAAGCTCAGAAAGTACTTCGCCATCGATGAGTAAGCCTTCTCGCTTCCTAGCTCCAGATTCTTCTGCTGCCCTTCCTGAACCTTGCTCCGCAGGGCCCTTCCTCCCGAGCTCTCGGAGATGACTGAGGAGCCATCCTCCCTGCTTCTGCCTTCGCCACCGCCTCCGGTCGCTCCGAGCAGTGGAGCCCTTGTGGTGAGATCGATCGAAGAGACGAATCACCCCGAGGCGCAACGCGGCCCCGCGCTCCTCGTGGCCTTCCTTCGCGAGCCTTCTTGGGGCCTAGCCAGCCTGCCGTGGGCTTCTCGTCTGGTCGTGGATCGCGATTGGCTGGGGTACTCCCAGCGCTCTTCACTTGGGGATGGACTGGCCCCAGGCCGGGCTTCTAGCGAGGCGCGCCCGGACGCTTCAAGGGTGCCAGCCCCCAGCCCCCTGCCCGGAGGGGGAGCACTGATCAGTGCCCCCCGGCGCTTGCTCGGGGCGGATGACGGCGTGGAAGACGTACTTGAGCGCGCTCGGGAGCGTCGCGCTCTTCGCCAAGGGTTCCTTCGAAGGGCGGCTGACGCGGTGAGCCTGTTTGGTGAAGAGCTTGCTGATGAAGACGCGCGCCTTGAGGCCGAGGGCCTGCGTTTGATTGCGGAAAGGCATGAGCTGGAGGCGGTAGTCGCCCTTGCGCACCGTCAACGCTATCTTGACGATGAGGAGGCCAAGGCGTCGTTGGCGGCCTCTCGGGTGGCCCATTCACAGGCCGTTGAGGAGGCCCGGGAAGCTAACCAGCGGCGTGAGGCGACGGAAGAGCGGGCATGGGAACTCCTGGCCTGGTGCCGCTCACTGGAGGAGCAGGTGGAGCTGCGCGAGTCGGCCCTCGCGTCGATGAAGGTGACCTCCGGTGACCCAGCGGAGCTCCAGAAGCGTGAGGAAGCACTGACGTTGGAGGCTGCCGAATGCGCTCGTGAGTACGAGCGCCTGGATATAAGGGAGCGCTTGGTGACACGAGAGGAGAATGATGTCGCTGCGTGGGAAACCCGTGTCTTGGAGGAGGTCGAACGTCGGGTGGCAATGGCGCGCTCGAACCTCGAGCACGAGTTCGAGGAGAGGCTGGCGTTGATCCGGACCGAGGCTGAAGGTAGGACCACCACCTTCAGGACCAAGCTGGAGGAAGCGACGCGGCGGGGTGATGCCTTGCGGGCCGCACTTGAAGTGGCGCAGGGGGAGTCGACTACTTCCCGCACCGAGGAGCTTCTTCTTCGCCAACGGCTGGACGAGGCTGAGGTCGTTGCGCGCCAGAATGCGGACGAGATACGCCAGCGACGTCTCCTGGAACATGAGCACTCCCCCATGCTCGCCACGATTCAGGAGAGAGCCAACGCGGCCTTGGGCAACATCTGTGAGGCTGCCGTTGGTGCGCCGCGTGCAACCAACTACGCCGGCAACCTTCAGTTCTTCACCAACATCGTGACGCAGCTGGAGGCGCGGTCGGTCAAGGCCAACAGGTTGGTGGAGGAAAGGAGCCGCGCCCTGCTCGGGCGCGCCTTCTCCCGTGTCTTCAGCCATCTCTAGAACATGGACCCTCACTTCGACTTTGACGCCGCCATCACCCCAGTTCCCCAGGCCGTCCGGGGTGACCTGGCGGACTGGGTGGAAGACAATGTGGGCGCTCTCGTCAGGGCCTTCGCCTCAGACGATGATGCCCCGATCGTGGCCGCCGACGAGGGCGGCGTGGTGAACGGCCCTGACGCCGCCGGCGACAACGCGGAAGGTGATGGCGAGGCAAGCGACGCCAGCGACGGTTCGGGTGGTGCTCCCGAGGATGCATTGGGGGGTTTATCGGATTGACCGTGCATTGCTCCTGTTTTCTTACCCTGCATGAATAGAACTCAGGCTTTTCGACCTGTCAATTGTAAGAGCATTTTGGGAGGGGGTGCCCCTCATGTAAAGCTTATGTTCAGCGTACTAGTGGGTGTTGTATGGCCCACGTGCCCGCGCCAAGTGGTTGGCTAGGTGAAGAACCGGATGGCTGGTTTACCTTTGTCCCGTGCGGGCCCTGAGATAATACGCGGGAGGCTGTGGTGTCTCGAATGCCTCTTGATCGAATCCGTAGGATCTGTAGTGAAAAAGCCTCCTGAGAGGATATGGCGGCGGCAGTCTGGGCTGCACGCAAGCTAGGCCAGACCCGGCTCGCGAGGGGCTCACGATCGGAGGCAGCTGAGGCGAGGTCGTAACCGAAATGCGAGAGATTGCTCGAACGATACTAAGCACCCCTTCCCCGAACACACGCAAATCTCAAATCCGAATACAATTTAAATCCAGCGGGGGAAAGCAACAACCAAGGGAAAAGCAATGAAGGCAGAAAAAGGCCGCGTCCGGCACCTAGTCTAGTCTTGGACGTCTTCTCACCGGCGCGGAGCTAAGTGCTGCCACTGGGCATGGGAGGGAGCCCTAGGGCCTGAGGCCGGCACCCTGAGACTCCGGGGCGTGTACAGCCCCACTCATTATTACGTGAGTGTCACGGGGTGACGAGCTTCATAGGCACTGGGCCTTCTTCACAGGTACCGGCCTTGCTTCATATCGCCAGACGAGGGCCCCGCCTTGCGCCATCGACGATGACCAGAAACCAGGACGCCGCCGATGGGGTAGAGCGGTCGCCAGCGGTTCCCCCGACGACCACGGGTCCTCCGCCAGGGGCAGGCCCTGAGGCGCCTCCCCAGCGGAGGGCCTACCTCGTGGGAACGCCTTGCTCTGAACGCCGCGGTGGTGATGTCAAATCTCGACCCCTCCCCTGCAACCCCCGATGCCCTCCTCCTGAGGGGTAGGAGGCTGCGGGAGTGGGGCAGCTGCTCGCTGCGGTGACCTGCATCTCCTGCGACCCATGATTAGCGTAGGCCTGCTCCTGAGGAATTAGCGGTACCGGATAATCGTTGCTTCCAGCATGGCCGGTGGGGCCGCCCCGGGACTCCTGGAAGAGCTCAGCTTCTGGTGCCTCGTCCCCCCAGCTTGGGCTGAGGAGCGAGCCTTGTTCGCCCTCGCGCGGGTGCCCTTGGTCCAGCATGCGGGGCACGTACTCTTCGAGGGCCGCCACCCCGAAGGCCACGTCATAGTGCTCTGCGTGCCATGCAGCTCTTCTTGATGCGCCAACCTGGGGGTGGTAATGCAGCGGCCCACTGGGGTCGTGGGTTGTGACGAGTCCTTCTTCGCCAGCGGGGAGCGGAGTCAGCGCAACCGCTGGCCCGGCGCCGACGGCTTCATTGGCGCCGGGGTAGCCTTGGAGCCCGCGGGCGCGCGTGGGGCCCCCGTGCGGGCTGCTCTGGGCCAGAGACGGGAGTTGAGTGCAGAAGGGGTGAGCCCCTGAGGCAGCGAAGCCCAGGAGCTCTGCCACCCGCTCTAGCAGCACGTCACGGCCGCCTTCCATCAGCCTGCACTGCAGCAGCTCTCAGACCACCGTGAGCGCGGCCCTTGAGTTCGCCTGTTCCCAGCGAGTGTACGGCGCCGTGGCCACGGTGTGGTTGGAGGCCCTTGCTGCCGGCCGCGTCTGTCGTGGTGTGAGAGCTGTCGGGGTCTGTCCGCGTCGCCCACGGCCCGCAGCGCCCTGCGGACCGCGAGCTGCCTGGGGCGTTGGCTTGCCCTGGGCGAGCGGCTCTGCGCCGGCGGGCCAAGCTGTCCTGGGGGCAGGGTTGCCCGCTTGGTCGCCGGACATGGTGATGACGATGCGGCGGGACACAAAGTGGCGGAAGGTGGATCCCGGCGCACCCCTACCTGGCACGCCAAATGTCAAATTTAGGGTTCCGGCAGACCCTTGAGGTTTGAACACTAGGGTGCGCGCGGAGGTATCGCCTTCTACCTACGTGTTCCTCGCTGAATCGCTAGGATCTAAACTACGAGAAGAACAACACAAGAGACACGGGATTTATACTGGTTCAGGCCACCATTGTGGTGTAATACCCTACTCCAATGTGTGGTGTGGTGGATTGCCTCTTGGGCTGATGATGAACAATACAAAGAAGAACAGCCTTGCGAGGGTCTGTTCTTGTGGTGGTGTTGCCCTCTTGGAAGGGTTCATTCTAGATGCCTATCTTATCTTCAGCTTCCTATCCAGATGCCTCTACCCTATGGGTGGCTAGTCCTATTTATAGGCGAAGGCCCTGGTCCTCTTCCCAAATATTGAGCGGGAAGGGCGCCAACAATTGGCCAATTTGAAGGGGAACATCTAGTACACTTATCCTGACTAAAGTTGGTCCTCGCCTGTCAAAGGCTCTGTTGGTGACGCCGTCTTGGGCTCCACGGTGACCTCCATCCTGCTGTTGGACTGGTCTTGGTCTTGTTGCACCGAAATGGATGCCTTTGCTTGATGCTCTCGCCTGCGCTTGCTCCCCTTGCACCAAAGAGGAAAGAAGGACACTGCACGGGCTGACGCCCGGCTGGCGCCCTTGGTCGTCATGGCTTGCGTCATGGGCACCTCGCGAGGTACCCCTCCTTGAACTCTCCGCCTCCTCGTGAGCCAGCCTGACGAGGCCGTGCCTGAGGAAGCTCCTTGTCGTCCGCCCCGCGAGGCTTGGCCCCTCGCGAGGGTCTTGAGCTTGTGTTGATGAAGATGGGTCGTGCTCGGCCCCCTTTGAGCCACGCCGCAGGCCGCAGGCAGGCAAGTCTGGGGACCCCCATTCCCAGAACGCTGACATGTTCGTTCCTCACTTCCTCCAAGGCCTGGGCCTCACCCTCGACCCCTTTGTGAGGGGGCTCATGTTCTACTATGGGATGGATTTTCATGATCTGGCTCCAGACGCCATCCTCCATATCTCGTTGTTCATTATTGTGCGCGAGGCTTTTCTCCACGTCTCCCCACACTTCGGCTTATGGCTCAAGACCTTCAATGTGAAGCCGAAGATGATCGAGGGGCGACATGCGAAGTGCAGAGGTGCTATAATAAGCAGGAACGTTGATGCCCCATGACCGGGGGAATTGCTACCTCTCCTATGGAGGATAGTCAAGAAGGGGAGGCTAAAGCCTCCTCCCCGCGCGGGAGGAAAAGGGTCGCCTCCGAAGACTTGGAGGCGGAGATGCCCAAACAAGGGAAGAATGTATCACCAGGGGGCTTTGCCATGACGGGCACCCTCACCTCTTCGCGCCCACCAATGGGCCAGCCCTCCACCGAGCTGTAAGTTGATCGTTAATTCGAAGGTATGGTGCTTCCCCAATATCCATAACCGATACTTCGTCTTTTGCACTCCGGCGAGCAGCTCTTCTCAATAGAGTTCGTCTTCGGAGATCTTCTTTCGGAGATGATGGAGAGTGAGACCCCACCCACCTCTCCGCCTCATGAAGCGGGCAACACTGAGGTGTCGTCACGGAGGAGTCCGGATCTGCCGAAGCCGGAGGCTAACACGTCAGTCGCCCTAAGCCCGGAGCGTTTGGCTCCCACGGGGGCGATGAGAAGGGTCCGGCCCAGTTCCATGTCCGGTCGGACATACTGACAGGCCTTCTGGAGCAAGCCGTGCTCTCGGAGGAGCACCATCTTTTAATGAGCACGGTGCTCACGAAGATTTCGTCCGCTACAAGCGGTTTGAATGAGGCATTTACAAGCCTGCTCAAAGGCTTTGATATAAGTAGTGAAAAATGCACAACTTTTTGGTTATGAAGCACGCGCTAGGTGTGCTCCCTATGGATAGTAGCCCCTGAGACTCTGATTGCCTGCCATAGGCGGCAAACGGGGGATCATATAGTAATGGCTGCGCTTTACATGTGCGCAGGTATGCAAGGATCCGGTAGCCGACCAGTCTGTTGAAGTTGCTGAACTAAGGAGGCAGATCGGATCTATTGATGTTGATATCGCGCTGGTGAACAAACGGCTGGAGCAGTCACAGGGTAGGTGCTCTGCTTCCCTTATTATATTTTATATAGGAAAATGCGAGAGGGGCATAATATTAATGCAATGTGTTTGCACTGCAGATGGTGCTGCTGCCGTGGAGGCCCTGAGGGCGGAACTTGCTCAGGCCAAGGACCAAGCTCGGGCTAGCAATGCGGCTGCCCTAAAGGCGGCCAAAGAATTGAGAGCCGAATAGGCTGCTCATCGCCGAAGCGAGGAAAAGATAGCCGAAATGGCCGGGGAGTTGAAAAATGCCGCTGACCGATATGTACTCCTTGAAAAGGAGAATAAGGCTAGTTCGACCGAGCTGGACAAGGCACTTAATGCCGCCAAGGAGATGCGGACCGAGATCCGGGGTATGCGGGAGGAGCTCAAACAGGCTGACAAAATCGTGGATGAGGGCTCCTACTTACTGTGGACGAAGTTTTTGGATGCAAAGTATGCTCCCCTGGCTGGGCACTAGAGTCCGGCAGACGCATATGCGGACTTGACGAATAGTCACTACAAAAAAAAGACACATCCGTGACATTTTGGGCCGAACGAATTTTTTTTGTCATACATATGATACTTCTATGACGATAATTCTGACAAAACCCGGTATCATCATAGATGTGGTGGGCTCCTACTTCTATGACAAAAAATCATGACAGAAAATGGGCTTTTCGTCCTGGGCGGGCCGGAGATGCAGCTACATGGCATTCTTTGGGCCGTCTATGACAGAGAAAACCGTGGTAGAAGCGAAGGGGACAAAAATTTCGGGGAGTTGCCGGTTACGATGGGAGGTCGGGGGCTGAGCGATGCACGTTTCTCTCATACACGTACGCGCTTGTGTGCGAGGCGTTGGCTCTAACTGAACCCGAGCGATTGCACTACAGGCTACATGTTACTGAACCCGAGCGATCGATCGATGGCTGTTAACTGAACCCGATAGAGCGATTCCTTCGCTACTGCTGCTAACTGAAGCCGGTCGATTGGATGAACAGTGAG
>NC_041383.1:622069608-622157455 GCF_002162155.2 Triticum dicoccoides
GGGTGGTTGAATAGGACCCCGTGGTGTGGAGGGCTCGATGAACAGTAGACGTGGAGGGCTGGATGAACAGTAGACGGTGGAGGGGTGGTTGAACAGTAGCCGGTGGAGTAGCGCGCGGTGGAGGCTGGATGAACAGGAGCCCGTGGAGGCTGGAGGAGGTCGACAGTAGCCCGTGGAGGTTGGAGGAGGTCGACGGTGGAGATGAACAGTATCCCATGGAGTCCCATTTTGCGATATGCCACACCCCTCTCGATGAACAGGACCCCCATTTCGACCGTAGCGCTCCAACACAAGTCCGTTTTGTCTGTTTTGCGGTATGCCACACCCCTCCCGATCAACAGGACCCCCGTTTCGACCGTAGGAGGTCTGTTTCGTCCGTTTTGCGGTACACCACACCCCTCCCGATCAATAGGACCCCCGTTTTGACCGTAGGAGGTCCATTTCCTCTGTTTTGCGGTATGCCGCACCCCTCTCGATCAACAGGACCCCCGTTTTGACCATAGGAGATCCGTTTCCTCCGTTTTGCGGTACGCCACACCCCTCCCGATCAACAGGACCCCGTTCCGAATGTAGGAGGTCCGTTTCCTCCGTTGTGCGGTACGCCAGGCCTCGTTTCCATCGCCTGTTCCGTCCAAGCCCTCCTGATGAACACGACCATGCATTCCGTTCCGACCCAGCCGGTTGGCTCCCCATGAACACGACGACGATGCTGTTTCTCCGTTCCGACCCAGCCATGTACGTATGCGCGAGTAGGCGTTCGAGACCCTGCCCGTATGTACGTACGTGGCCGTATTTTCTTTCTTGCACCCTCGCCGCTGTATGTACGTGTACATGCTACGTGCGCGCCCCTACAAAGACACGTGCGCGCCTCTACAATGACCAGTATGTACGTACACGTTCGCGACCAGAATGACAACCCTACGTATGCTTCGACCAGGTGGGTCCCGACTGTCAGGCACTTCCTTGCCTACAAAGATGTAGCTGGTGGGTCCCAGCAGTCAGGGGGGCGAATCGTTTTTTTTGCCCGGACGCACTTCCTTGCATGCGGAAATGTAGCTGGTGGGTCCCAGCAGTCAGGGGGAAACGTTTTTTTGCGAAATACGGTGGCCCGTCTGGTGGGTCCCCGCTGTCAGGTGGAGGAATAATTATTTTGCGCGTAATAAGGAGGCACTTCCTTGCTGTGGCCGTGGACCTAGCTGTCAGCCTCTCCACGTACAGTCCACGTCCGATGGAAGTCACTCCTTTACCACGTTGACCATGCCGCGCCAAGAGCACCAGGGCGGTGGATGACGGCGAGGCCTAGGAAGGGGACGACGCAGAGCCGGGGAAGACGCGGCAGTGGATGCCCACGCATAGAGGAATACGAGGGTTCACTGGTTCGCTGCGGTGTGAGGCTGCCCTCACCGCAGAATAACAGGGGGTGTGGGTGAGTAGAGGGATGGCATGGCCAGCGGTGGGAGTAGTAGGGGGCGATGAGGCCTCCACCGCATCGCAGCCGGCCACGGGAGGCAGGAGCACGAGGCACGATCGGCACTGGTTTGGGCGGCTAGAGCAAGAAGACCAGAGGTTGAATAAGCACTACGGCCGTTGGATGGACATCGTACGGTCACTGGAGCTAGAATCATGCATATTGACTAAGTTGACAAAACCCTCCGTCCCCGTTAACTTAGTAGGCCCACAAGTCAGCCTGCCACTATACTGGGTCCCAGCTAACAGGGGGAGTATTCATTTTTTTGTGCATAATAAGGAGGCACTTCCTTGCGTGCGAAGATATAGCTGGTGGGTCTGAGTTCTCAGCGGCGATAACGTTTTTTTCGCGAAATACAGAGGCCCTTTCGGTGGGTCCCTAATGTCAGGTGGAGGAATCATTATTTTGCGCGTAATAAGGAGGCATTTCCTTGCGTGCGGCCGTGGACCCAGCTGTCGGCCTCTCCACGTACAGTCCACTTCAGATGCATGTCGGTCGTTGACCATGTTGACTAGGCCGCGCCGAGAGCACTTGGGCGGTGGACGACGGCGAGGCCTAGGAAGGGAACGACACGGAGGCAGGGAAGACTCGGTAGTTGTTTCCCACACGGAGGGGAGTATGACTGTACAAGGGTTTACTAGTTCGCCTGCCGTCGCCGGAGAATAACGGCAGGTGTGGGTGAGTAGAGGGATGGCTAAACCAGCAATGGTAGTACGATGGGGCGGTGAGGCCTGCGCGGCACCACAGCCGGCCGCGGGGAGGAGGGAGCAGGTAGTCCCGCCGACGCTTGTTTGAGCGGCTGGAGCAGGAAGAGCAGAGATTGAAGAAGCACGATGGCCATTGGATGGACATCCAAGAGTCACTGCTTGTGCGTCAACCTTTTTTTAGGAAAGCCTCAAATCTGTGAAAAACAGCATACATCCCATCTGCCATTATTTCTAATAATTTACAGCCCATTTGCTAATTCTTAAGATTTTTCTTGGATCCCATATTCTTTTTGTTAGCATTACAGCCCATATTGTGGCCACGGTTAAAAAATTATACGAAATTTTGCATATTTCGGTGCGGTCCGAACTGTTTTTAATCCCGAAATTTCGACTCACATTCAAACTGATTTTAAAAATAAATGTATATCAATATAAAATCCAACAAATTCTCCACGCATAAAAATTAATGTAATTTAAAATCTTGAAATGAAAAAAAGGTATTTGAAACTAATTGCTGGTTTGATGTGTTTTAAAAATGTACAACCCATTTCTCATTACTGATAGGCCATTTTCTCGGCCAGCCGAATGAAGCTCTCCTCGTCTTGAAAGATTTGCACCCCAACAGGCCTGAATAGCGACTTACTTGGCAAATCACAAAAAAACTGGGATGTGGCCTTGGACCCAGCTGTCAGCCTCTCCACGTACAGTACTCTTCCGATGGAAGTCGGTCGTTGACCACATTGACCATGCCACGCCGAGAGGACCATGGCGGTGGACGACGGCGAGGCCTAGGAAGGGGATGACGCGGAGCCGGGGAAGACGCAGCAGTGGATGCCCACGCGGAGAGGAGCACGAGGGTTCACTGGTTCGGCTGCGGTGTGAGGCTGCCGTCGCTGCAGAATAACAAGGGGAGTGTGTGAGTGGAGGGATGGCCTGGCCAGCAGTGGGAGTAGTATGGGGACGGTGAGGCCTCCGTAGCAGCACAGCCGGCCACGGGAGGCAGGAGCATGCGGCACGACCGGCGCTGCTTTGGGCGGTTGGGGCAAGAAGACCAGAGGTTGAAGAAGCACTACGGCCGTTGGATGGACATCGTTGACCACGCCGCGCCTAGAGCACCAGGGCGGTGGACGACGGTGAGGCCTACAAAGGGAACGACACGGAGTCGGGGAAGACATGGCAGTGGCTGCCCACGCGGTGGAGAGTACGAGGGTTGACTGGTTCGGCTGCCGTCGCCGGAAAATAACAGGAGGTGTGGGTGAGTAGAGGGATAGACAGGCCAGGTGTGCGAGTATGATGGGGCCGTGAGGCCTGCCCGGCAGCACTGCCGGCCACGGGAGGCAGGAGCAGGCGTTTCCAACGGTGCTGGTTTGGGCGGCTGGGGCCGGAAGATCAGAGACTCAAGAAGCACGATTGTCGTTAGATTGACATCTAACGGTCTGACGCTGATAGAGTCGATTGTTGACTAAGTTTATTTTTTTGCGAAACCTTGTGTACGCATGAACTTGGTAGTCCCACAAATCAGCCTCCAAATCGGTGGTAGACAACATAAAGCCCATTTTCTATTTTTCATAATTTGCAGCCCATTTGCTAATTCTTAAGTAATTTATTACAGCCCATTTTCTGCCCAGGACCACGGTCAAAAAGTTAAACCTTATTTTGCATATTTCGGTGGCGTCCGAACTGTTGTAATCCCGAAATGATAAACATTTTTTAAGAACTTATTGATTTGCCAAAAAAATCGTTTTGTTTTTGTGAGCAAATAAGACATGGGACAATCGAGTTGGTTTAAGGGAAAACCAGTGGTAAAAAATCAGCGCTGGGTGGGAAAAAACAACAAAAATAAGGATGTAAATATGAAAAGGGAATTTCATGTCTTTTCAATATAATGATACGTGTATATGAACTAGTAAAACTATAGGTAGAGATTAGAAAACGGATGTAGGACATGCGTTTCAAGAGGAAAATAGAACTGGGTTGTGTGTTTGATTCAATAAAAAAAATGCCTGCAGATGTTGTAAGACAAAATATAACTAATGCTGGCGGGCCAGAGGCCAGTAGATACCTGCTGGATCTTTGTGCCCTGTTGTCGTCATGGGCTGGGCCTGTTAAAAACAAAACCAACCCTTGGCAGTCTGCAGCCCAGTTGAAACTTGCTCGACCTGAAAAAACAATATACGTGCTCAATAAACGAGAGAATTCTGCAAGTACAGACTGATAACTGGGATGCAACACGAATATTGTTTTTTTATCGTGATAATAAGTGCATAAACTTGTTTCGGAAAAATTGGAGAACTGGGAATTCGAACGGCGGGTGCTTATGCTACCCATCAAATAAAAATTAGGTGCCTAAAAATTTGTTTTGAAACAAATGATTCAGCTTTATATCCACGCCGACCCTCGCCATTATGGTTGGAAGCAAATGCAAGTTCATACCAAAAGATTGTTAACAACAATACCAACTTGTGGACGACGAGGTAGTACAACTACCAATACCTAACTAACTTATAATCTTTTTACTCCTAGCCCTAGTGTTCATCTGGTAGAAAATCTTGGAGAGGACCAGTTCCCACTCCTTCTCTTGCTCCAGGTCCCCGAGGTGGTACTGGTGCATCACCCAGTTGGTCCTGTGCTGGTCGAAGTTCTTGTTGGTGTGCAGCACCAGAACCTTTTTTGCTGCCCGTATGCCGGCCATTGACCATCATGTAGGAGTGAGGGGTCCATTGCAACATTTCCAAGGCCACGAGTTGAGTTTTTAGGGCCCCCCCTCTAGTACCAGTGTTGGATCCATTGTCAGAGCCATCTTTGGAGCTTTTTTGTGATACCGAATATCCTTTGTGCCCCCATTGCTTCCTTTTCCCATGTCCTTGGAAATCTGGTTGTTGGTAGCTGGTGGGTCCAGTATCACCACATCATCAATATTTTGTGGTGGTTCCACCTCCACAAGGACCATGTAACACTTCCCTTGGATACCAAAGACTCTGTCTTTAGGGATTTTATTGCAGTCTTTGCAAGATATCTTAACTCTAACTATCTCATAAAAGCTCTAGAAATTGTGCTACCAATCAACATCTAGTAACACACCAAAAGTTGATGTGATTTGGTCTAAGAGAGTCCATTTACATCATTTTGGGTTGAGCTTCCTGAGCTTTAGCCAAACCTCTTCGAGTTTATCTTCAGCAGATACATCACCTAGCCATGCTTCCACTTTAACTATGGTATTCTCCTTAGACAAACCAAAACAGGGTTAACCAGCCACCTGATCCACATTAATTTCTGGTGGGAATTTAACCAAGAAAGCCCACTCATCTAAGGTGTTGATAGGCCATTGCCAGTTGGTCTTGTAGATTCTGGCAAATTCCTTAGCAAGTTACTCCTTTGAGATTTCTCAAGATTCCACAAATATTATGCCAACATTCTTCAACCAACCCAAGTGTTGGGCATTCACATACGGAACATCCAGGTGGTAGAATCCTAATCCTGGAGCCGCGCTTACCATGAACGTCACAGAGGAGTGGGGTTTCTTCCTCACTGGACAATCTTCTACTTTGTGATTGACCATCTTGCATATGAAACAACACTTGCGCTTGGTGCACTTGTCTTTGTGGTGCCATGTCTCTCCACAATTGAATCAAGTCACCGAAGCATAAGACATCAGCCCTGGGCTCACCTGAGACTTCTGAATCACCTCTTGCTTCCTTTTTTGTTGATTTTTCCCTTGGTACTTGCTTTGTTGTTGGTTCCCTCCTTGACCTTCCCCTATTTCTGTTGCATGTCCCCCTAGCTGCCCTTAGATCTGTTGTGGGGGGCATACCATTGCTGCCATGTGCCCCCCACTGCTACTAAGGGAATTGGGTGGTGTCGGTGTCAAAACCGGCGGATCTCGGGTAGGGGGTCCCGAACTGTGCGTCTAGGCGGATGGTAACAGGAGACAAGGGACACGATGTGTTTACCCAGGTTCGGGCCCTCTCGATGGAGGTAAAACCCTACTCCTGCTTGATTAATATTGATGATATGGGTAGTATAAGAGTAGATCTACCACGAGATCAGAGTAGCTAAACCCTTGAAGCTAGCCTATGGTATGATTGTTGTTCGTCCTACGGACTAAAACTCTCCGGTTTATATAGACACCGGAGAGGGCTAGGGTTACACAGAGTCGGTTACAATGGGAGGAGATCTTCATATCGTGTCGCCAAGCTTGCCTTCCACGCCAAGGAAAGTCCCATCCGGACACGGGACGGAGTCTTCAATCTTGTATATTCATAGTCCGGGAGTCCGGCCAAAGGTCTTAGTCCGGCCATCCGGACACCCCCTAATCGAGGACTCCCTCAGTAGCCCCTAAACCAGGCTTCAATGACGACGAGTCTGGCGCGCAAGTTGTCTTCGGCATTGCAAGGCGGGTTCCTCCTCCGAATATTTCATAGAAGATTTTGAACACCAGGGTAGTGTCCGGCTCTGCAAAATAAGTCCCACATTCGATCGTAGAGAGAAGAATATTTGTATCAATCGGATCTGCTGACGTATTCCGCAGCGTGACATCATGCCACGGCCAGGCTTTTATTCATTTTATTGTTCCACCTCAGCGCGTTAGCGAGGCTGTTTCCTTGGCACGTCTTGTCAAAGCAGAGATCGTGTCCCCTTATTCCGGGATTCTCATCAATACAGGCGTGGGTAACCCAACCGTGACTTAGGTATGACTCCCTAATTAAAAGCGAGTCTCAAACGGTTATGGGGAGGGCTCTTGGTATTCACCTCCTTTATAAAGGAACCAAGGCCCGGCTCCCTTGTTCTTAAACCAATCAAATCCGCCCCTCGCTTCGTGTTCCAACACCCAAAGCTCTAGTTTTAGGCACTTCGAACCTTCGAAGATGTCCGGCTCTGACCCTCAAGGCCGGTGGATGCCTTCCTGCATTACGGAGGAAGATGTGCGAAAGCTAAGAGATGCCAGGTATCTAACCGGCGAAATCTCACATAGACTGCCTACTCAAGGGCAAGCTGTTCCCGCTCCCCAGCCCGGTGAAAGCGTGGTGTTCGCATCTCACTTCCTTCGGGTACTAGGCTTCCCGATCGATCCCTTTGTGAGGGAGCTTATGTTTTACTACGGGCTGGAGTTCCACGACCTAGCTCCGGAGTCCATCCTCCAGATCTCATCATTCATTGTCGTGTGCGAGGCCTTCCTCCCTATCACCCCTCACTTGATTGTGGCTAAAAACTTTCAAAGTGGAACCGAAAATGATCGAGGGGCAGCACCCTGAGTGCGGAGCGGCTATAATAAGCAAGATGGACGACGCTCCATGGCCCGAAGGCTCTTTTCAAGAGGAGCTCGGCTTATGGCAACGGGACTAGTTTTACATCACAGACCCTAGGGGCACCACATGGGTGGCACCGCCTACTTTTCACTTGGGTCCCCCACCACGGCTGGCGTCATGGGTTAATGAAGTCCTTATCTAGGGGCCGCCAAAAGACGTGCCCCTGCTGCAGGGGCGTATTCGAGATCTTCTAGAAAGAGATATCAATCTGACCATAGTGGCGCAAGTCATGGTGATTCGCCGCACACTGCCCTGCAAACGTCGACCTCTCCTCCTGTGGGAGTTCAATCCGGAGGGACCACGAGTCCTACAACATTTCATGGGAATGACACCCATGGAGATGTACAAATTGTTCTTTGGATCACAAGCAAGGTGTCCGGATTTGTCCGATGATGCAGGTCTAAGCTGCAACTGCCCGGATGCTAAAGTAAGTAGCCCCGTATTTCAACACACCATCCATATTTTTATCAAATCTACCCTTTAACAGAGTTGCCCTTTGAACAGGAGTGGATAGCAAAGACGAAGCTCCAGCCCCCTGCCTGAGACCGTACCGAATCCCATGCTAACCAGGATGCTGGAGGTCGCGCCATTGGTGGAAGGCGAAGGGGGGAACCAAGGAGCTACCGCCTCCACGAAGGAGGCCATTAGGAAGGGAAGAATCGAAAATTCTCCCGACCAGGGAAAGAAAAGGACTGCCTCTGAAGACCCGGAGGTGATAACCTCAAAACGGGGAAAGAAATCTTCGTCAAAGGGTTCAGCACCGGGGAACGCCCCAGCCGAATCGCCCCCTAAAGGGGACCCGCTCTCCCCCGAGGCGTAAGTGAAGGGAGAGGTTCCATAATGAATCACATTCATGTTTTATTCTTGAGGAAAATAACTGAAACATTATCTTGCAGTTCGGATCTCAACCCTTCTCAGCAGAGCTCATCCTCAGGGGATCTTCGTCTAGAGATGATAGAGAGCGAAACGCCTCCTCTTGTTCCACCGTCTCACAAGGCTGGCGACCCTGAGGTATCGTCCCGAAGGGTTTTTTCAAGTCCGGACCCTGGGAAAGGTCGTCAGAATAGTCCGGCACCCTCTTGCGCGCCGGCGGAGGGGCTGAAGGATCTGCTTAGTAGGGCATCCATCTCAGAAGAACACCGTATGTTGATGGATACGGTGATTGGAAGGATTTCATCCGCGGAAAGCGGATTGTACGAGGCTGCCAGGAGTTTACTAATAGGCTTTGAGGTATGTAAAAAGGTGTACCTTTTGGTAGAGCCGCATATTAAATGTGCCCTATATGAATAGTAGCCCCTGAGACTCTGTGTGTCGTCACGAGTGACGGCGCACATAGGATCATAACCCCAGGTATAATGTGCCGCCTATTCCATGAAGGTGGCGAGGCGTTCGGTGGCTAGCCGGACTGATGAATCTGTCGAACTAAAGCGGCAACTTGACGTAGCAGATGCCGACATCGCGCTTGTACATAAGCGGCTAGACGAGGCTCAAGGTATGTTCAGAAGACACCCAGTAATAGGAGCTTGATGCTTGGGCCTTATATATGTTTTATGTAGATGGTGTTGCTGCCGTGGAGAGCCTTCGGCAGAACTTGCCCGAGCAGAGGAGCAAGCAAGGAAGAGTCATGCGGCTGCCGTTAAAGCGGCTAAAGAGCTAAAAGCCGAGCAGGCTGCTCACTGCCAGAGCAAGAAGGAAATGCCCGAGATGGCCATAAAATTGAAGGATGCTACCGACCGCTGTAGATTGCTTGAACAAGAAGATAGGGCGGTTCAGAAGGGTTTTGAAAAGATCACTGCCAAAGCCAAGGATACTCGCTCTGCCATGAGAGCGATGAAGGAGGAGCTGCGTCAGGCCGGAGATATCACGGCTGGAAAGCCTTATATGCTGCGATGAAGTTCGGAGACCCCAAGTATGCTCCATTAGACCGACGGTGGAGTTCGGAAAACGCTTATCTGGATTTGGCCGCAAGTGCGGTGGACGCGACCGAACACTTCCGCAGCCGAGGTGACCATGAATTGGAAGAGCTTTTTTGGTCACAGTACCACAATCCAGAACGCCCACTGTCAGTATCCGACCGTTTAGCCGCCTGGGCGGAGCTGAACAGATTATCCGGACTCGCCATGAAGTATGTTGCGAGTCGTCTGTGGCCGGAGAAGCCAGAGCCGAAGAGTTATTTTGGCTTGGTGCAGCAATTCCTTGGTTCGGTGCCGCATGCTAATGCAATGACGAGGTCGGCGTGCATAGAGGGCGCACAGATGGCTCTTGCCCGTGTCAAGACATACTGGGCAGATATGAAGGCCAGTATTGTTGCGTCCCAGGATTCGGACGAAAGCCGAGTGCCTGCCAAGCACTATTTTGAGGAATTTCTTCCTGGCGCTCATATAATAGAGTCGCAGTGCTCGAAGGATGTTGTGTTCGAATAGCTTATACTATTTGTAAGACGAATTGTGTTTTTATGAAAAAGCTTTTTTATACTTGTGCTTGCAAGAATCTTGGTGCCTCCTGTGCGGCCGTTTAATGTATATATTTGTATATAACCTGAAAGATGGAAGTCGTTGGCTTCAGCCCCCACGCGTAGAATGCGGGGGTGTTCGCAAAAAGGCGCCTTTTCACACTTAATCCAACGTCTTGGTCCTACAAAGGAGGTGGTGGCGCGGCGAACTAGGAAACCGGACTATAATGCTTTATCACTTTCACTTAGCCATCGGAGTTTGACAGTGGGACTACTGAATAGCCCCTAGGGGCACCGCGCTCGCCCGAATTCGGGGCGCGAGTGTGCCTGACCGGGAAGCGGCCCTTCGTTAATGCGGGGGAATCCTAAAGATTCCGAAAGTCATCGAGTGGTTGACAAGTCTCTTGCTATATCATGACAGTCAGTTTTCGCCTTCCTCTACTGAGGTGCTCACCCGGCCGAACCGGGGCATAATCGTTGTAGTTCTCCTGGTGCCGCGTTAGCCGATATAACGGAACGTAAGGCAGCAAAACACAGGAGCCGGGCAAACCCAACATTTGACCAAAGACATGATTCGGAGCTGATGCATATAGGGCCAAACTTGCGACGCCGAACACTCCCTAAGGTATTCGGTCTTTATGAAGACAGGCCGAAATAGAGCCCTTGGTAAAAAAGCCCCTAGTGTCCAGGTATGTGCAAAAATTCTGGCGTGGCCACATGCCAAGACGCTAGCCTCCTCCTCGGCTATAGAGAAAACCGGGGGATGTTATCAACAAGAGACAGTAAAAAAGGTTTACGCAGGGTCTTAATCTGAAAAGAATCCTTGGAACGGGTCCCTGCTGCACGTCTGCGCCTGTGTCTCCGTTGTGCCGTATCTTGGACGGGCGTAGCACGATGTTCGTCTGCGAAAGAGAGGAACTTAGTAAAAAATAAGCGTGCAAGAAATCTATATCGAAATAAACAAGATATAGTTGGAGCAAGAGTTGGGCCGTATTGTCTCCGGGCGTGAGCACACGGAGCCCCTTGCACGAGGGTATGCGGCTATTTGAGCATGTTGACGCCGGACTCGTCTAGCCGTGTCCAGGATAGTATGGCTGGATTTGTGGGCGGCTGTCTAGGCAGCCGCACCCGTGCCCGTACTTTTGGGGATCAATTTATGTTCCCTTGTAATGAAATGATGCCCTTTGGACTGGGCATTTTAAGTGTAAGGGATGCATAGTGCGGTATTGCGTTAAAACGGGCGAAAGCTTCACGTCCCAGTAGCGCTTGATAGTGACTTAAGAATGGGGCGATGTGGAATGTTAGCATTTCGCTTTGGAAGTTGTCGGGTGATCTGAACGTGACTTCTAACGTAAGGGAACCCATACTTGGGGTATCCGAACCTGGCGTTACTCCTTGAAAGGAAGTTTTGCCGAGGTGGATTACGACTGGGTTTACCCCGAGTTTGCGGACTGTGTCCTGATATAACAGGTTCAAGTCGCTACCGCCATCCATAAGGGCATTTGTAAATTGGAGTCCGTTAATGATTGGATTTAGGACCAAGGCAGTCCAGCCTGCGTTCTGGTCTCCTCTAGAGTAATCCTGATGATCGAAGGTGATTGGTTGTAACAACTAATGGGGTTGCTCCTCCGGGGCTGGCTGTACGGCGCGTGTTGTTGTAGGTGTCGTTCTATTCTTCCCTTTCGTCACATGAAGTGGATTTACTGTCTTGACTTCTTGTGGGAACTTCTTTTGTTTTCCGGTGATCTGCTCGTGGGGTGCATCGTCATCTTCGCTTGGTGTGTTGAGCCCCTTGTGTTCGGCGTTGAGCTTGCCGGACTGCTTAAAGATCCAACAATCTCTGCGGGTATGGTTTGCAGGTCTCCCTGGAGTGCTGTGGATTTGACATATTTTGTCCAAAATTTTGTTGAGGTTGGATAGCTCGTCCCTATCGTCTTTGGGGGGCAGCTTTTTCTGATTTTGCCAAGAGCTTTTGAATCCGGCGATTACTGTCGTGCTCATCGGGCCGTTGTCCTTTATCCGGCGCGGTTCTTTGTTACGGCGCGGCTTCCCGTTCCCATCTCTGGGATCGGACGTATTCGGGTCGCTTGTGCTGCTTCTTGCCAACCAGCTATCCTCTCCTGCGCAGAAGCGGGTCATGAGGCTTGTTAACGCGGCCATTCTTCGCGGCTTTTCTTGGCCGAGGTGTCTAGTGAGCCATTCGTCTCGGACGCTATGTTTGAAAGCTGCTAGGGCCTCTGCGTCCGGACAGTCGACTATCTGATTCTTTTTGATAAGGAATCTGTTCCAGAGCTTCCAGGCTGACTCTCCGGGCTGCTGAGTTATATGACTCAGATCATCTGCATCCGGGGGCCGGACATAGGTCCCTTGAAAATTTGCCCGGAAAGCATCCTCAAGCACCGCCCAACTTCCCATGGTGTTTTTGGGAAGGCTTTTAATCCAATGACGGGCTAGCCCTTTGAGCTTAAGGGGTAAGTATTTTATGGCATGGAGGTCGTCTCCTCTGGCCATGTGTATGTGGAGGATGTAGTCCTCGATCCAGACTCCAGGGTCTGTTGTTCTGTCGTATGCTTCTTTGTTTACTGGCTTGAATCTGGCTGGGAATTCATGATCCAGCACCTCATCGGTAAAACGTAGGGGGTGTGCGGCGCCCCTGTATTTAGGCGTGTCGTGATGTTCGGGTATTTTTTGCGTTGCATCACTCATTGGAGCTTGCTTTCTTGGCCTATAGATGGATCTGGTTGGGCTAGTTTTCTGAATCGAATTCTTGGACGGATCGCGCGCCATATTGAGTGCGGCGTCCTTTGATGCGTGAGATTGATCGTAGGGTCGTCTATCCGACCTTGTGGCTTCCTTATTTTTTCACTGTGGGGGCTTTATGGCCTCTTCGTCAAATTCCGGTAGTAGTTTCCGCTTCAGATAGCTCTTTGTGTGGCGACTACTACCGTACTTGTGTGCAGTATTGAGTACTTTGCCCCATCTGATCCTGAGTGCATCTTCCGCTATCTTGAGCCTCCGCTTCTGCTTTCTCAGGCTACGTGCTGTGGCAACGAGCCTTTGGTGGAGGTTCTGATGTTCCAGCAATTTGTCTGGTGTGAGGTCGTCCGGGCTATTATCTTTCCCGGGGATTGGTTGTTCAGATTGTCCGCCCTGCTTGGACGGATGCTCGACGGCATGTTCATCGTCCGTTGAGTCACCCTGCTCTATGGCTGGGTCTTTGTCGAGGTGGGGCTTGGCCTTGCGCTTACACCGCCGCTTTGATTGTTTTTCGGGGGAGCGATCCCTGGCCGCATCCTTTTGGTCCTGGTTGTCGTTTCTGTTGTATGTGTCCACCATGCATACATCGTATGATGAGGTGGTTTTCCGGAGCCCTATAGGTGCTGGTTCTTGATCGTCTCCTTTATCGGCGTCCATACCGTCGATAACTTCGGAGTCGAAATCGAGCATGTCGGTTATATCTTCGACAGTGGCTATCAAGTGGGTGGTGCGTGGGTTTCGAACTTCGCCGTACGCATCCCAACCACCCCGACCATAGTCCAGTCGGGGTTCTTTCGACAAAGAGAGGGACTTTAGCGAATTTAGGATATCACCAAAGGGCGAGTGCTGAAAGACGTCCGCGGCGGTGAACTCCGTGATCAGAGCCCGATCGGGTTTGATCGAAAGGGGTGCAGAATATTCAGAGTCCGGAACGGATCCCGACACCTTGGAGTTACCGGCCTTGCAAAGGACTTGGCTAGTATTCGTCTCTATAGCCGCAGAGATTGCGGCTCCTGGGGCGGCGTCCAACCGTCCGTCCCTGGCTCGCGTAGTCGGCTCCGAACTAATGGTCGGAGTGAACACCTGAGTGGCGCTCTGGTCACTGTCCGGCAGCAGAGCTAGATCATGCCCATCGAGACAGTGCGGCGCGCCCGGTCGTGGCCCGAATCCGTCGAAGATCAAATCTCCGCGGGTGTCGGCCGTGTAGTTTAAGCTTTCAAACCTGACTTGACGGCTAGGGGCATAGCTTTCGATTTGCTCCAGATGGCCAAACGAGTCAGCCCGCAGTGCGAAGCCACCGAATACGAAGATCTGTCCAGGGAGAAAAGTCTCATCCTGGACCGTATCGCGATTGTCGAGCGAAGAAGCCATCGGGCCTAAAGGCGCCGACATAGAGGAACTCTCAATGAAAGCACCAATGTCGGTGTCAAAACCGGCGGATCTCGGGTAGGGGGTCCCGAACTGTGCGTGTAGGCGGATAGTAACAGGAGACAAGGGACACGATGTTTTTACCCAGGTTCGGGCCCTCTCGATGGAGGTAAAACCCTATCCTGCTTGATTAATATTGATGATATGGGTAGTACAAGAGTAGATTTACCACGAAATCGGAGTGGCTAAACCCTAGAAGCTAGCCTGTGGTATGATTGTTGTTCGTCCTACGGACTAAAACTCTCCGGTTTATATAGACACCGGAGAGGGCTAGGGTTACACAGAGTCGGTTACAATGGGAGGAGATCTTCATATCGTATCGCCAAGCTTGCCTTCCACGCCAAGGAAAGTCCCATCCGGACACGGGACGGAGTCTTCAATCTTGTATCTTCATAGTCCGGAGTCCGGCCAAAGGTCTTAGTCCGGCCATCCGGACATCCCCTAATCCAGGACTCCCTCAGGTGGGAAAGCCCATGACGACGATGGACCTTGGAAATCAAACCCAAAGAACGGTGGTTGTTGCGGTAGCCCCATGCCATGGACCAACTGCATTTGCTCTTGGGGCCAGCTTCTTGAGCTTTCTCCTCTTCCCCCCTTGTTCTTGTCGTGACCTCTCCCTCTTCCGCCGTCAGCCATCATCTCTGGGTTGGCGGCGGTGTCAGTTTTATTGGTGGAGTTGGAGGAGGAATGTGGAACCCTAGCCCCCCCCTTCATGATAGGTTCTATAAACCCCCACAACTGACTATCTACTTTCCGCCTTGTCACATGGTCACCTGGCAAGCAACCTGGCGACCTGGCTGCTTTGACCACTCCTTTTTTGTTTGCAGACTGACTGAATTCTCTCTCTGAATGAATATGAAACTATCAGATTTCGTGTCCCGGCAGACCCTTAAGGTTCGGACTCTGGGGTGCACGTGGAGATCACTCTTCTACCAAACTCACGTCTCGTCGCCTCGCAAAGGATCTAGGCTACACGAAGAACAACAAAAGGGACGCAAGGTTTATACTGGTTCAGGCCACCATGGTGGTGTAATACCCTACTCCAGTGTGTGGTGTGTGGATTGCCTCAGGGGCTGATGATGAACAATACAAAGGCAGAACAGCCTCGCGAGGGGTGTTCTTTTTGGGTGGATCTGATGATGCTCTCTACTGCGATGGCTTGCCCTATTTATAGAGAGAGGCCCTGGTCCTCTTCCCAAATATTGAGCGGGAAGGGCGCCAACAATTGGCCATTTTGAAGGGGAACATCTAGTACACGTATCCTGACTAAAGTTGGTCCTCGCCTGCCAAAGACTCTGACGATGACGCCTTCCTGGGCTCCACGATGACGCCTTCCTGGGCTCCACGATGACCTCCATCCTGTCGTTCTGCTGGTCTTGGACTTGTTGCACCTAAACTGTAGCCTTTGCTTGATACCTTGGCCTGCACTTGCCCCCTTTAAACGAAAGATGAAATAAGGACACTGCGCAGGCCGGCGCCCGCCTGGCACCCGCCTGGCGCCCGCCTGGCTTCGGTCGTCATGGCTTGCTTCACGGGCACCTCGTGAGGTACCCCGCCTTGATCTCTCTGCCTCCTTGCGAGCCAGCCTGACAAGGCTGCGCCTGAGGAAGCTTCTTGTCGTCCGCCCCGCGAGGCTTGGACCCTCGCGAGGGTCTTGAGCTTGTGTTGATGAAGGTGGGCCGTACTGGGCCACTCCTTGAGCCACGCTGCAGGCCACAGGCAGGCCACAGGCAAGCAAGTCTGGGTACCCCCATTCCCAGAATACCGACAGTAGCCCCTGGGCCGAAGGCGCGCCCAGACTTGGCTTAGCAGAGAAGCGAAGGGGCAAGTGCGAAGCGCCGCAGGCCCCAACAGCCTGCAGCCTTGGGCGCCGTGTGGTGGTTGATTGGACGTGGGCGTCCCTGGTTCCCCACAATGCCTCGGCAACTGTTTGTCTGACAAAAGGGCGGCCCCGGGCCAGGCTTACCTTCTTTGCCTTCACCGGTCATTATCCCAGATCCCCTTTCTTCCTCTCCTCCTTCTTGCTTCCGAAATCCTCCAGATCTGCTTCAATCCTGCACCTTCGGCAAGCCATGTCGCCTCGCCAGACTCCGACCGAGGCCTGGTACTCACCCGCTCTGGATCCCTTGAACATGTCAGAGAAGAACCTCGCCCTCACGAACCAGATGATGGTGGCGCAAGGTAACGAGGGGGCGGCCGAGCTCAAGGTCGGCTCTCCCCTGCCCGAAGACCAGGGGAGCACCTTCTACCCGCTCTTCGTGAGAGCCATCGTCGCCGGTCTGGTGCCTCCCTTTTCTGAGTTCTTCCTTGCTGTTCTTCGCCAATACAACTTGCAAGCTCTGCACCTCCACCCCAACTCTGTTCTCCTTCTGGCAATTTCGCCTATTATTGTGAGGCTCATGTTGGGGTAAAGCCCTCGGTGGCCTTGCTGCGCCATTACTTTTACCTCCAGGTTTCTCGTGGCCCCATCACCGCATGCGCAAGCTTTGTCGCATACTCCAGCTCCAATGCCATCTCTAAGCCTGGGAAGAGGATCGAAGGCTTCCGGAGCAAGTGGGTCATGGTGGATGTTGGGTGCATCCACCCTCGGCTGGTGTTGCCTACGGCGCAACCTAAGGCCGTTGACGCTTGGTCCCACATGGAGCTCGTCGATCCCCACGCCAAGCCGCTGCTGGAGAGGATGAACGCAGACCTAAGGCCAGGCAACCTGGCGACGGCGAAGCTGACCGGGGTGACGCTCCTGAGGGACTTCCTGGAGCATCGGGTGGCTCTGCTTCGGGAGCACTCGCTCCCATTGTGGAGGCTCGGGGAGGCACATGCCACTCTTCGCCTAAGCGTCGAGGCCCTGGCCGATGAAATCTGGCCATGGCTCTCCACTCATTGGTTGGAGGGGACATGGTGAGACCGAAGGGTGCTCCTGAACCCCTATTCCTTTGTGGTGACTAGGAGCAGGTGGTGACTTCCATACCCACCTTCAACGGGGAGGGGCTAGTGCCTGCGGAGGTCCCCGAGGATCTGGCGGCTCCGGCGACGGTGAACTTATCTTCCAGCGAGGGACGGGGAAGAAGAGGAGGAGGAAGAGGAGTCCGACTCTGAGGTGACCGACGGAGAGTCGGGGAAGTCCCTCCCTCGGCACAGGTCCCGCGCCCTCCTCCCCATGCCGAACGACGATGAGGCCGGGGATGAGCGAGGCGGGGAGAGCTCGCCCCTGGTCCCGAGGAAGGATAGGACGGGGCTGGTTCCCCACGGGTCTGCTCTGCCTCCAAGGCGGCCTAAAGCCAGCTTCGGCTCCTCTGACGTGCCCCCTGCTTCCGAGCCTCCTGAGGCTGACCCCAGCAGTCGGCTCTCGGGCTTCAAGTTCGGCCGGAGGCTGCTTGAGTCCGCGGATAGTGACCAGTAAGTGCTTGATTTTTGTTTTGCTTCCTGCTTTTGTTGCCGAGCCTTGGCGTCCGCATCCCCTGGCTAGGCCGGTGCCAGTGGCGAAAAGGCTGAAAGGGGCCCCTGAGGCCTAGGGCAATGCTTCCGCCCGCGGGAGAAGGAGCTGGCGAGGCTCGAGCCTCCCCTGCCTGGTCATCCTCATGAGGCCAGGTGGGGCGTGCTAGTGTGGGCCCAGTCCTCGTGGCCAAGGCGACTCCCGAGGCATTCGTGCCCGATGCCACTGCTGCGGCCGCCGGGGCTCGGAAGGTCCGGACGCTTGATGTTGTGATCACGCGGCACCTCCTACTCCGCCAACCGCCGCTTCCCCGACTCCTTCCAACGTCCTAGATCGTGCTGCCGCTGAGCTGGATCGGCTGCGAGAAGATCTCCAGCGCGCCGACCCCCGCCTAGTTGCCGGGCGCGTGTAGTTGGCCTCTGGCTGGGTCCGTTCTGACGCCTCCGTTCGGGCGGTGCTGAGCCAGGCCGTGACGGCCTGCGATGAGGAGAATCGGGCCATTCTCCAAGCCAAGGCCGCTCGCAACACTGCCTTGGGAGAGGCTGCGGATGTCCGGGGCCGCTGCAAGGCGTTGGAGAACGAGCTGCAAGGCCTGCGCGACGAGCTCGCCAAGGAGGTCCGTGGCCGCCAGGAGAAGGAGAAGGAGATGAAGACTCGAGAAGCTGCTGTCAGGGACCGGGACGTCGAGCTTGATGAACGTCCTGTCCAGTTAGAGATGCTGGAACAGGCGTTGGGGGCGGAGAGGACAAAGCTGGACGGCAAGGTGAAGGTTCTGGCCGAGGATCGAGTGGCCTTCGCGCAGCTGGAGGAGAGGGCTCGCGCCGCGCTGAAGACACTTTATGATGGCGGCCTGGAAAAGCCGCTAGCTAGCGCCGAGGATGGCCCCGCCAAGCTGCTTCCCTTCCTGGTCCGCGCACTTGAAGATGTCGTGGATGGCCTTGGCCCCACGGCCGAGGCCAAGGCGCGTGTCCTTTCCTCTGCAGCGCTGGCGCGTGTCCTCACCCACGTCTATCTTCACAACCCCAATGTCGACCTTGACAACCTGCTGGAGCCTGCGAGCGGTGAGCTTGTCGCTGCCGCTGCTGAGACGGTGAAGGGTCGAGCGGAAGCCCTGCTGGCGAGCTTCCGCGCCTTCAGCACCAGGCCAAGGCGAGATGCTGCCAACCCTGGGGCTTCGGGAGGTGGAGCCGCCCAGCATAACCCCAGCGCCAGCGATGGCACCGCCGGAAAGTGACCCATAGTGACCCCTTCGCGGCTTCTGTCCTATTTTAGATCCTGCAACATGCATCATGCCTCATGGAAGCATTTAAACTTGTGTTTGGCACTGTGAAAACATCCTATGGACTGTAATATTTGCTTTTGAATTCCTTGATATTTGCGTTTTTCCTTCCTACTTGCACGTGTTCTACGTCGGCAGGGCCATGCGTCGCGCATACCTGAGCCGCCGTTAGCCCCGACCGGAAACCAGGACGGGACCAAGGAGTGAGGGGTACATGACCAGTTAGGCTCCTGAGTCACGATGCTCAGGAGTCCCCCTTGTCGCGCGAACAGCAAGTAGAGAGGGGAGGCATAGGAGTGGATCTACCGTTCTACGTCGGTAGGGACCGGCCCCGTGCATACCTCAACCGACATTAGCCCCGACCGGAAACCAGGACTGGACCAAGGAGTGAGGGGCTACGTGACCAGTTAGGCTCCTGAGTCGCGATGCTCAGGAGTCCCCCTTGACGTTCAAACGGCCTTCATACCTTGGCTCCGCTCGGGGAGGGGCACACGACGAACCAGGCCTGAGGGGCCTGGCTGGGTGGTGTGTGCCCGGGCGTGGCCCAGGCATAGCCCCCGTTCCCAGCCCCCTCGTGGCACTCCTGAGGGGAGGCATTATGATAGGTCCAGACACTGAGCTCTGGGATCCCTGAGGTTGATGTGGCCGGGGGCCACCCTCAGTTGTTTATCACCAGCGCGGAGCATAGCGCTTCCGTATGTGTACGGGCATAGTCGCTCCTTGGCAGTGTCGTCAGCCAGCACGGAGCATGGTGCTTCCACTGGTGCGTGGGAGGGGGCTCCCCTCCGGGAGGAGCCCCCGGGGCGTGTACAGCCCCGTCCTGACACGTGGCTGGCATGGTAGGGAATGACGAGGTGTATCTGGGCACCCGTGAGCTAGCGCGGGACTCACAGGACCCTACCTCAAGGCGGGTTGCGCCTGGCTCTGGGCCTTTGTAATGAGCTCATGCAAATTTGGTTAGATGTCGACGCTCTACGTCCTCAGGTGCCGGCCCTCGAGTGAGCTCAGTCGTCACTGGTATGCCAGGTCGCGATGCCGTGGACAAGGCCAGGAGGTGAGGGCTGGAGAGCCAGTTAGAGTCCATGAGTCGTGATGCTCAGGTACCCCCCTTTTAACGTGCAAGCGGCTGGCATGAGGGAAGAAGGGCGTCGTCACAGGCATCAAGTAATAATCATGGAGGTTCATATGCACAACCTGAATAGACGCGGGAAATATACATGCCACTGGGTCAGGCCCGAGTGGCTTGGGGATAATGCAGCCCGAGGGGTGCCCCCAACAAAGTAATCTAAACGCATGAATAAAAGGGATACATGCCGCAGGGACGAACCCACGCGGCCTGGGAATGATGCAGCCCTTGGGGCGCTCCCAGCTGAAAATGAAACTCGAAGGATGTCAGCTGATGATGTTGGAGATGAAGGAATGCTGAAGTAGCTGAAGACGCATGCTGCGGAAACCGATCCTCACGAGCCCCCAGGCCCAGGAGCCTCAGGAGGCTCCGGGGGCGTAGGCGGCTCCTCGAGGCCCATCTCCATCTCCGCCAGGACTGCGGAATGCCTAGCCTCCTGAGCCTCTAGAATGCTCCTCATAAGATGCTGACGCGCGGCCGCCGCGTTCGGCAGGCCAAAAGGCATGCGAACATAGTTGTGGGTGGACCCTCACAGCGTCCCATGCGCGTGGGCCAGAAGCTCTCCTGAGAGGCGGCTCGGTCGAGCCCTGGTACGTCGATGCAGACGTGCAGCCCACCATCCTCGCCTGGATGGGGAGCTATGGTGGGTAAGTGGCGGCTGGCACTCATGACTCTTGACCCTGCAGCTCCTGAATGATCTCGTTGATGAACTCCCGAGGGTTTGTCCCTCCTTGCCTTCTTCCTTCCTGAGGGAAGCGTGCTTTGAAGTACGCCTCCAAGTGGTGCCCGAGCGCCTCCCACGTGACCTTGGCAAAGTCAGTTGCCCTCCAGGAGAGAGCCCCCGAGCCTTGCCCGAGGAGGGCACCGGGCGCGCCTTCCTATGCGACAGAAGGAGGCGCCCCTTGAACGGGCGCGGATCCTGGCACAATGCCACTGGAGGGGCCTGCCTCCCGAGGGTTCGGACCAGGTGATGCTTTCTTATTCTTAGGGTCTGCCTCGGGAAGTCTCCCGCTCCTGTGATCTGGGTCTTCGATTGCCGCGGCTTGAAAAGCATGCTCAAGAGAACACACTGCATCCCTCTCCTCACAAGGCACTGTGATGACTCCACCGCTTCCTAGCATCTTGAGGACATTGTAGCCGTGATGAGTTACTGCCATGAACTTGGCCAAGGCTAGGTACCCGAGGATGGCATTGTATGGCAGGCGAATGTGGGTGACGTCGAAGTCAATGAGCTCGGTGTGGTAGTTGTTGCGCTGTCCAAAGGTGACGGGAAGGCGAACTTGCCCTATCGGAACGGTGGAACCATCAGTGACTCCTGAGAAAGGCTTGGTTGGCTGAAGCTGATCGTATGGCACTTAGAGATTGTTGAATGTCTCGACGGACAGGACGTTGAGTCCCGCTCCGCCATCAAGGAGGGTCCTGGTGACTTGCAAATTGCTGATGACTGGGGAACAAAGCATCAGGTGGACTCCGGCCGTGGCTGCGCACTTGAGCTGATTCGCTGAGCTGAACGTGATGGCGCATGCCGACCACCTGAGAGGGCGTGTAGCCTCAAGCTTCTGGAGGACTGCATTCACCTCGCGAGCAAACTGTTCAAAGATGCACTGAGAGGCTGGGGCCTAAGCGCCGCCCAGGATGCAACAATTGCATGCGGCTCCTGGAAGCCCCTAGCCCCCTCGTCCTTATGATGGTATTCATTCCTCCTCGGTTGAGGTGGTAGAGGAGGGAGGCCTGTGTTGCCTTGTGGGTGATCCTCACAAGGCTGATCCCTCCAGCCTCCCTCGCAAGGCTGGTCCTGCCAGCGGTCCTCGCGAGATCGGTCACGCCACCCTTGGCGAGGGCCACGGTCATCCCATCGTCCTCCACCTCTTCCTCCACCTCGCTCCAATGCCATCCTCGGCGCCAGCTAGCGGCTTTTCCTGGCTGCCATTATAAAGTGTCTTCAGCGCGGCACGAGCCCTCTCCTCCAGATGCGCGAAGGCCGCTCGGTCCTCGGCCAGAACCTTCGCCTTGCCGTCTAGCTTGGTCCACTCCACCCCCAACGCCTGTTCCAGCGTCTCCAACCAGCCACGACGTTCATCAAGCTCGACGTCCCGGTCCCTGACAGTAGCTTATCGAGTCTTCATCTCCTTCTCCTTCTCCTGGCGGCCACGAACCTCCTTGGTGAGCTCGTGGTGCAGGCCTTGCGGCTCGTTCTCTAGCGCCTTGCAGCGGCCCCGGATATCCGCAATTTCTCCCAAGGCAGCTTCGTGAGCGGCCTTGGCTTGTAGGATGGCCCGCTTCTCCTCATCGCAGGCCGTCACGGCCTGGCTCAGCACCGCCCGAACGGAGGCGTCAGAACGGACCCAACCAGAGGCCATCTCCAGGCGCCCGGCCACCAGGCGGGGGCCGGCGCCCTGGAGATCTTCTCGCAGCCGGTCCAGCTCAGCGGCAACACGATCCAGGACGGTGGAAGGAGTCAGGGAAGCGGCGGTTGGAGGAGTAGGAGGAGAAGACGGCAGCGTGATCACAACATCAAGCGTCGGGACCTTCTGAACCCGGCGGTCGCAGCAGTGGAATCGGGCACGGACGCCTCGGGAGTTGCCTTGTCCATGGGGGATGGGCCCACGCCAGCACGCCCCACCTGGCCTCGCGAGGATGACCGGGCAGGGGAGGCTCGAGCCTCGCCAGCTCCTTCTCCCAGAGGTGGAAGCATTGCCCCAGGCGAAGCCTGAGGGGCCCCTTTCGGCCTTTTTGCCATAGGCACCGGCCTAGCCAGGGGATGCGGACGTCAAGCCTCGGTAACAGAAGCAGGAAGCAAAACAAAAATCAAGCACTTACTGGTCATCGTCCACGGACTCAAGCAGCCTCCGGCCAAACTTGAACCCCGAGAGCCGACTGCTGGGGTCAGCCTCAGGACGCTCGGAAGCAGGGGGCACGTCAGAGGAGTCGAAGCTGGCTTCAGGCCTCCTTGGAGCCAGAGCAGCAGCGTGGGGAACCAACCCCGTCCTGTCCTTCCTCGGGACCAGGGCGAGCTCTCCCCGCCTCACTCGTTGCCGGCCTCGTCGTCGCCCAGCATGAGGCGGAGGGCGCGGGACCTGCGCCAAGGGAGGGACTTCCCTGACTCTCCGCCGGTCGCCTCAGAGTCGGACTCCTCTTCCTCCTCCTCTTCTTCCCCCTCCCCGTTGGAGTCGCTGGAAGATAAGTTCACCGTCGCCAGAGCCGCCAGATCGTCGGGAACCTCCGCAGGCACTAGCCCCTCCCTGTTGAAGGTGGGCATGGAATTCACCACCTCCTCCCAGTCACCGCGAAGGAACAGGGGTTCAGGAGCACCCTCTGGTCTCACCACGTCTCCTCCAACCAATGAGTGGAGAGCCGCGGCCAGATCTTCATCGGCCAGGGCCTCAGGCCTTAGGCGAAGGGCGGCATCTGCCTCCCCGAGCCTCCACAATGGGAGCGAGTGCTCCTGAAGCAGAGCCACCCGGTGCTCCAGGAACTCCCTCAGGAGCGCCGCCTCGGTCAGCTTCCTCGTCGCCAGGTTGCCCGGCCTCAGGTCCGCGTTCATCCTCTCCAGCACCGGCATCGCACGGGGATCGACGAGCTCCGCGCGGGACCAAGCGTCAACGGCCTTAGGTTGCCCCGTAGGCAACACCAGTCGAGGGTGGATGCACCCAACATCCACCATGACCCACTTGCTTTGGAAGCCTTTGATCCTCTTCCCAGGCTTCGAGATGGCATTGGAGCTGGAGTATGCGATAAAGCTTGTGCATGCGGTGATGGGGCCGCGAGAAACCCGGAGGTAAAAGTAATGGCGCAGCAAGGCCACCGAGGGCTTTACCCCAACATGAGCCTCACAATAATAGGCGAAAATTGAGAGAAGGAGAACAGAGTTGGGGTGGAGGTGCAGAGCTTGCAAGTTGTATTGGCGAAGAACACCAAGGAAGAACTCAGAAAAGGGAGGCACTGCCAACGATGATGGCGCTCACGAAGAGCGGGTAGAAGGTGCTCCCCTTGTCTTCGGGCAGGGCAGAGTCGACCTTGAGCACGGCCGCCCCCTCGTTACCTTGCGCCACCATCATCTGGCGCGTGAGGGCGAGGTTCTTCTCCGACACGTTCGGGGGATCCAGAGCGGGTGAGTACTAGGCCTCGGCCGGAGTCTGGCGAGGCGCCATGGCTTGCCGAAGGTGTGGGATTGAAGCAGATCTGGACGATTTCGGAAGCAAGAAGGAGGAGAGCAAGAAAGGGGATCTAGGACAATGACTGGTGAAGGAAAAGAAGGTAAGCCTGGCCCAGGGCCGCCCTTTTGTCAGACAAACAGTTGCCGAGGCGTTGTGGGGAAGCAGGGACGCCCACGTCCAATCAACCACCACGCGGCGCCCAAGGCCGTAGGCTATTGGGGCCCGCGGCACTTCACACTTGCCACTTCGCTTCTCTGCTAGGCCAAGTCCGGGCGCGCCTTGGGCCCGGGGGCTACTGTCGGCATTCTGGGAATGGGGGTACCCAGACTTGCCTGCCTGTGGCCTGCAGCGTGGCTCAAGGAGTGGCCCAGTATGGCCCACCTTCGTCAACACAAGCTCAAGACCCTCTGGAGGGGCCAAGCCCCGCGGGGCGGACGACAGGAAGCTTCCTCAGGCACAGCCTCATCAGGCTGGCTCGCGAAGAGGCGGAGAGATCAAGGAGGGGTACCTCACGAGGTGCCCGTGACGCAAGCCATGACGACCGAAGCCAGGCGGGCGCCGGCTTGCGCGGTGTCCTTATTTCCTCTTTGTTGCAAAGGGGGCGAGATCGGGCCAAGGTATCAAGCAAAGGCTACCGTTTCGATGCAACAAGACCAAGACCAGCAGAACGGCAGGATGGAGGTCATCCTAGAGCCCAGGAAGGCGTCATCGTTAGAGTCTTTGGCAGGCGAGGACCAACTTTAGTTAGGATAAGTGTACTAGATGTTCCCCTTCAAAATGGCCAATTGTTGGCGCCCTTCCCGCTCAATATTTGGGAAGAGGACCAGGGCCTCGCTCTATAAATAGGGCAAGCCATCGCAGTAGAGAGCATCATCAGATCCACCCAAAAAGAACACCCCTTGCGAGGCTGTTTTTCCTTTGTATTAGTCATCATCAGCCCCCGAGGCAATCCACACACCACACACTTCAGTAGGGTATTACACCAGCATGGTGGCCAGAACCAGTATAAACCTTGCGTCCCTTGTGTTGTTCTTCATGTAGCCTAGATCCTTTGCAAGGCGACGAGACGTGAGTTTGGTGGAAGAGTGATCTCCGCGCGCACCCCAGAGTTCGAACCTTAAGGGTCTCCCGGAACCCGAAATCCGACATTTACTGTCGGTGTTCTGGGAACGGGGTACCCAGACTTGCCTGCCTGCGGCCTGCAGCATGGCTCAAGGAGTGGCCCAGTACGGCTGAGGGAGTCCCGGACTAGGGGGTGTCCGGATAGCCGAACTATCATCATCGGCCGGACTCCAAGACTATGAAGATACAAGATAGAAGACTTCGTCCCGTGTCCGGATGGGACTTTCCTTGGCGTGGAAGGCAAGCTTGGCGATACGGATATGTAGATCTCCTACCATTGTAACCGACTCTGTGTAACCCTAGCCCTCTCCGGTGTCTATATAAACCGGATGGCTTTAGTCCATAGGACGAACAACAATCATACCATAGGCTATCTTCTAGGGTTTAGCCTCCTTGATCTCGTGGTAGATCTACTCTTGTAACCCACATCATCAATATTAATCAAGCAGGACGTAGGGTTTTACCTCCATCAAGAGGGCCCGAACCTGGGTAAAAACATCATGTCCCTCGTCTCCTGTTACCATCCGCCTAGACGCACAGTTCGGGACCCCCTACCCGAGATCCGCCGGTTTTGACACCGACAACGGCCCACCTTTCTCAACACAAGCTCAAGACCCTCACGAGGTGCCAAGCCTCGTGGGGCGGATGACAGGAAGCTTCCTCAAGCGCAGCCTCGTCAGGCTGGCTCGCGAGGAGGCGGAGAGGTCAAGGCGGGGTACCTCACGAGGTGCCCGTGACGCAAGCCATGACGACCGAAGCCAGGCGGGCGCCGTCCTGTGCAGTGTCCTTATTTCCTCTTTGGTGCAAAGGGGGCAAGCGCAGGCCAAGGTATCAAGGAAAGGCTACCGTTTCCGCCGGTTTTGACACCGACATTGGTGCTTTCATTGAGAGTTCCTCTGTGTCGTCACCGATAAGCTCGATGGCTTCTTCGATCATCAATGACGATGCAGTCCAGGGTGAGACCTTCCTCCCCGGACAGATCTTCATATTCGGCGGCTTCGCACTGTGGGCCAATTCGCTTGGCCAGCTGGAGCAGATTGAAGGCTACGCCCCTGGCCGTCAGGTCAGATTTGGAAGTTTGAACTTCACTGCTGACATCCGCGGGGACTTGATTCTTGACGGATTCGAGCCACAGCGGAGCGCGCCGTACTGTCACGATGGGCATGATTTAGCTCTGCAGCCGGAAGTACCCTGGAGGCCGCACTCGAACCCGCTCCGATCTTCGACTTGGAGCCGGCTGCGCAGACCAAGGATGGATGGCTAGACACCACCTCGGGGGCTGCAACCTCTACGGCGATAGAGCCGAACACCGATCTTGTCCCCCATAAAGCTCGTGACTCCGAGGTGCCGGACTCCGGACCTCCCGTGCCCCCTCCAGTCGAATCCGATTGGGCGCCGATCATGGAGTTCACCGCGGCGGACATCTTTCAACACTCACCTTTTGGCGACATCTTGAGTGCGCTAAAGTACCTCTCGTTATCAGGAGAGGCCTGGCCGGACTGCGGCCAGGACGGTTGGGATGCGGACGACGAAGAAATTCAGTGCCCACCCACCACCCACTTGGTAGCCACTGTCGACGATCTAACCGACATGCTAGATTATGACTCTGAGGACATCGATGGTATGGACGACGATGCTGGAGACGACCAAGAACCAGTGCCCACCGGGCACTGGAAAGCCACCTCTTCATACGACATATACATGGTGGATATCCCAATGGATGGGAACGGCGAAGGAATAGCGGAGGATGACCCCTCCAAGAAACAGCCCAAGCGCCGGCGTCAGCGGCGCCGCTCTAAATCCCGCCATAGCAAGAACGAGGATTCTGGCACCGGAGACAATAATACACCGTATAGCGCCGAAGACAACCCACTCCAGGAAGATCCAGCACAAGAGGAGGGGGACGCCAGCCCTCATGAGAGAGCGGCCGAAGAAGAGGTAGAGGACTATATGCCTCCCTCCGGAGACGAGGCAAGCCTCGACGACGACGAATTCGTCGTGCCTGAGGATCCCGTCAAACAGGAGCGTTTCAAACGCAGGCTTATGGCCACGGCAAACAGCCTCAAGAAAAAGCAGCAGCAGCTTAGAGCTGATCAAGATCTGCTAGCCGACAGATGGACCGAAGTCCTCGCGGCCGAAGAGCATGAACTCGAACGCCCCTCCAAAAGCTACCCCAAATGTAAGCTGCTCCCCCGATTAGAGGTGGAGGCATATGATCCCGCTTCACCAGGAGACAATATGGTTGATCGACCACCCCGTGGTCGCGACAGAGAGGCCTCAAGGCCCTTCAATAGACCCGTACCCCGGCATCGCTCGAAAAGCACAAGGCCACAGGGGAACACTCCGAACCTGCGAGACATATTGGAGGATAAGGCAAGACAATCAAGATCGATCTATGGATCACGTGGGCGCCCCACGATACGTGACGATCACCGTCACCCCGGACACAGTAAGTCTGGCCGGGCCAAACACAACAGACAAAGCTCTTTTGAGCTCCGTCGCGATATCGCCCAGTAGAGAGGCGCCGCACACCCACTGTGCTTCACATATGAGGTAATGGATCATCAAATCCCAGAAGGGTTTAAACCCGTCAATATTGAATCTTATGATGGAACAACAGACCCCGCGGTCTAGATCGAGGACTATCTCCTCGACATCCACATGGCCCGCGGAGACGATCTCCACGCCATCAAATATCTCCCACTCAAACTTAAAGGACCAGCCCGGTACTGGCTTAACAGCTTGCCAGCAGAGTCAATCGGGAGTTGGGAGGACCTGGAAGCCGCATTCCTCGATAACTTCCAAGGCACGTACGTGCGACCACCAGATGCAGATGACCTAAGCCACATGATTCAGCAGCCAGACGAATCGGCCAGACAATTCTGGACACGATTCTTAACCAAGAAAAACCAAATCGTCGACTGTCCGGATGCCGAGGCCCTCGCGGCCTTCAAGCATAACATTCGCGACGAGTGGCTTGCCCGGCACCTGGGACAGGAAAAGCCGAAATCCATGGCAGCCCTTACATCACTCATGACCCGCTTCTGTGCGGGTGAGGACAGCTGGCTAGCATGCAGCAACAACCTCAATAAAAATGCTGGCAGTCCGGATATCAAGGACCGTAGTGGCAGGCCGCGTCGCAACAAAAACAAACGCCACATTAATGGCAATAACAGTGAGGATACGACAGTCAATGCCGGATTCAGAGGCTCTAAACCCGGTCAACGGAAAAAGCCATTCAAAAGAACAACTCAGGGTCCGTCCAATTTGGACCGAATTCTCGACCGCTTGTGCCAGATACATGGCACCGCTGAAATGCCAGCTAACCACACCAATAGGGACTGTTGGGTGTTCAAGCAGGCAGGCAAGTTAATTGCCGAAAACAGCGACAAGGGGCTACGTAGCGACGGCGAGGAAGAGACCCGACTGCCAAACAATAGAGGACAGAAGGGTTTCCCCCCACAGGTGCGGACGGTGAACATGATATATGCCACGCACATACCCAAAAGGGAGCGAAAGCGTGCACTCAGGGATGTATACGCGATGGAGCCAGTTGCCCCGAAGTTCAATCCATGGTCCTCTTGCCCGATCACCTTTTACCGAAGGGACCACCCCACCAGCATTCGCCATGGTGGGTTCGCCACATTGGTTCTAGACCCAATCATCGATGGATTTCATCTCACCAGAGTCCTGATGGACGGCGGTAGCAGCCTAAACCTGCTTTATCAGGACACGGTGCGCAAAATTGGCATAGACCCCTCAATGATTAAACCTACCAAGACGACCTTTAAAGGCGTCATACCAGGTGTAGAAGCCAATTGTACAGGCTCAGTTACACTGGAAGTGGTCTTCGGATCCTCGGATAACTTCCGAAGCGAGGAGTTAATCTTCGACATAGTCCCGTTCCGCAGCGGCTTCATGCCTTGCTCGGACGTACCGCGTTCGCAAAGTTCAACATGGTGCCGCACTATGCATACCTCAAGCTCAAGATGCCAGGCCCTAGAGGAGTCATCACGTTCAACGGAAACACTGAACGCTCCCTCCGAACGGAGGAACATACAGCGGCTCTCGCGGCAGAAGTACAAAGTAGCCTTTTAAGGCAATTCTCGAGTCCGGCTGCCAAGCGGCCGGTGTCACACCCTAGCTAGTCATGCATTAGAGTGTTGCATCATGTTTACTCTTTCATCAGAAACTTGAAATGGGGATCTGTGAAACCCTCAGAATCATTTTGAAAATGACCCAAATAAAAATTTCTCCAAAAGGGTCCAAGAAAATGCTCATGTTGATCTCTGAAAATATTGGACAGAGATAAAAATCAAACCAATATTTTTAGTGGCTCATGGACATTTATTTTGGGCATTTGGAATTAATGCATAAATATTTGCTTTGGAAATATATTTCTATATATATAAATATATGTCCAAATATTATGCCAATTATAAAGGAGCTCTGGAATAATATATCTAGCCCCTGAAAAAATTTGGCATAAGTTAAATAAATGATTTAATATATTATTTAAATTAAAACAAATGTCAGAAATTAGAAAAACAGAAAAATAAATAAAGGGAGAAACTTACCTGGGCTCCTTCCTGTGCAGCCCAGCCAGCTGGCCGGCCCAGCCAGCAGGCGGCCCAGCCCGCCTCCCTCCTCTGTCGTCTTCGTCCCGACAGAGGGAGGGGAGTGTGGCCGGCGCGCGCGCGCGCCACCGCGCCAGGCCACCTCTCTCCCTGCCTGCCTGCCCTCCCCTCCTCGCCTCGATGCCCTGGACGACGCCACGCCTCCCCCCCTGCTCTCTCTCACTCGCCCTCGGCTCTCCCCTCCTCTCCCTCGCTCTCTCTCTCACACGGCCGAACACCACCGTCGCCGCCGTTCGCCATAGCAGCCGACTCCGGCCACCCCTCGCTCCCCCGACTAGCTCAGGAGCTCCGCCTCGACCTCCTCTTCCTCCCCACCGCTCCACGGGTCTCCGGAAGCCCTGCATCGCCGTCACGTCGCCGTTCCCCTCCTCGGACTCCGACCACCGTCGCCGTCGATTCGCCGTCTCCAGCGCGTCCCCGAGCCCGCTTCGACGCCCACTGCAACCGCGGTGAGCTACGCCACCGTTTACCCCTCTTCTCCCCCTCGTTCCCTCACCGCAACCTCCTCCCCACCACGGCCGAACCTCCGCCGTCGCCGAGCTCGCCGTCGACGCAGCTCCGGTGACCATTTGGTCACCCCGGCGAGTCCAACGAGTTCGTAAGGCTCCGTAGAGCATCCCTAGCGCCTCGCTTAGCTCGCCTTCGAGCTCCAACCCCGTTTCCGTGCACGACCGAACTCCGGCGGCCGCAGCCGAGCTCGCCGCCGTCGACTCCGGCCACCTCAGGCCCGGCCACCACCACCGTTCGACGCGCGGGAGCAAGAGCTCTCCAACGAGCCCAAGAACGGCCTCGCCCGTGCCCTGTAGCGCGATCCCGCATCGCGCCGCCGTCTCGGGCCTCGCCGGTGTCACGTCGCCGGTGGGTTTGACCCACTTTGACCACGGCAGGAACCCCCCTGAGTCCCTGACAGGTGGGCCCAGCCCTGTAGCTAATTAGGATTAGCGCTAACCACTGTTAGTTAACCCCGTGACACTGACTAGTGGGCCCCAGCGCCACTAATTAGTAATTAGGATTAATTTAACCCTGTTTAACCCCCATGTCACTGACGTGTGGGCCCCACACGTCAGGTTTGACCTCAGCCAGCCGCAGTTGACCGCTGACGTCACACTGACGTCAGGCTGACGCAGTAATTGATTTTCTGGATTTAATTTAAATCAGGAAATTCCAGAATATTATTTAAACTTCAAAAATTCATAACTTTTATTCTGTAACTCCAAATTGGACAAATTATATATGAAAAATGATCAGAAAAATCCAGTCTATCCATCTGTACTATTTTCATGCATGATCAAACAAGTTAAATTGATGTTTTAAGCAGAACAAGGAAAAACACTTTAAAAGGCCATGTTTGAGTTTGAAATTTGAATCTTTGATTCAAATTTGTTCAAACCCTTCTGGTTTTAGTTGCATTAGCCCAACACACTCATATTGCCATGTTTCATGCATGCATCATATTGTTGCACATTGTTTGGTGATGTTGTGTGTCGGTGTCCTTTGCGACAGGTTCTGCCTCCGAGGAGTACCGTGATTACCCTAACGAAGAACCGTATCAGTGCATCGAACCATCAGGCAAGCAACCAACCATTTGATCATATCGATACAATCCCATGATCTCGCTCCTGCTCTCTTTTACTGCATTAAGACAACGCGATTCAAACTGCTGTGTGCTACGGTAGTTGAACCCATTTCCTCTGCATGACCTGTCATTGCCACAGTAACTAGATGAAACCCACTAGCATGTGTAGGAGTTGATTGAGCCATATGTATGTGTTGTTCCTACCTTGCTATGCCTGCTATGCTTAGAGTCGTGTCAGGTCTGGTTCATCTGGGTGATGGGCTAGAGTGAAATGTTTATGTCGGTAATGAGAGTGGTGTGGTGAACACGATTTGGTAAAGGTATCGATGAGAGGCCATGTAGGAGTACATGGTGGGTTGTTTCATTGAAGCCGACCTTAAGCACTGAGATCTGTATGTGTGATTTAAGAATCAGCTACTACCATGCATTGGGCCTGAAACCAATGGACCCTCTCGGCTTCTTATTCACCCTAGTTCTCCGTCCAGGAGTTGCAAGTAGTTTCTGGTGTTTGTAGCCTACTGGAGGCCGTGGACAGCGCTGACCGTAGGGGTGGGCTGTGATGCGGTAGGTACGTGGCCGGGTGTACCGAATACCCGTTAGGTATCTCGGGAACCCTGTTCACATCGTTCGGGGCCGTATGGGAAACCTCGGCCGGACTCCCTGCAGATGGAACCTGAATAGGCGATAAACCTGGACTGGAGGCTTAGGTGATTAGGTAGGTCGTGGCCGACACCCACGTTGGGCTTCCGCTTGAAGGTTGCCGAGTACATGTCGTGTAAACGACGATAAGTGGTGAGAGCGTGTATGAAGAAGTACACCCCTGCAGGGTTAACATGATCTATTCGAATAGCCGCGTCCGCGGTAAAGGACTACTTGGTTGCCTATACAGTTCATAGACAAGTAAATGGAAACTGTTAAAAGCCTCAAGATAAGTGTGAGTGCCGAGGATGGCTCTTCCGTAGGAAGACGGAGGTGGATCCTCGGTAGTGTATTGAAGTGGTGAGTAGTGGACTCGTGTGCGCAAAACCATTTCAAGTTGGAGTATCGTAGGATAGTCTAGCCAAGAGTCAAAGCTGGCTTGCTGCAATAACTCCACCAACCCTTCTTGATAATATGCATGTATGTAGGACCTGATGTAAGTCTTGCTGAGTACCTTTGTACTCATGTTGCTATAATTTACATTTTTTCAGAAGACGCTGTAACCCCTTCTGATGGGTTCTATGTAGACGTTGACATCAACGAGTAGGCTAAAGACCCAGGTGGTGACCCTGAGCTTGTGAAGGACCACGTAGTATAGCTAGGCTTTCCAAGCCTCTTTTATTTTACTAGTTGTCTGTACTCAGACAAGTTACTTCCGCTGCTGGTTTGTATGACTGTATGAATTGTATGTTGGGTCGTGAGACCCGTACCTTTGTGTATGTTATGTATGGCTCCCTGAGCCTTAAATAAAGTACTTGTGTCGTAGAGTCATGTTGTGATGCTTTGTTGTAATTGCACATATCGAGCATATTGTGTGTATGACTGAAATGCTTGGTATGTGTGGGATCTGACCATCTAGTTGTTTATCTTTAGTAGCCTCTCTTACTGGGAAATGCCTCCTAGTGTTACCGTTGAGCCATGGTAGCTTGCTACTGCTCTGGAACACTTAGGCTGGCCGGCATGTGTCCTTCTTCGTTCCTGTGTCTGTCCCTTCGGGGAAATGTCACGCTTTGAGTACCGGAGTCCTGTTAGCCCGCTACAGCCCGGTTTACCGGAGTCCTGCTAGCCCAGTGCTACAGCCCGGACCCACTTGCTGATGACCGACACGTTCAAAGCTGGGTCATGGATGCCTGTCCCTGTAAGTCTGTGCCACTTTGGGTTTACGACTAGTCATGTCAGCCCGGGCTCCTTATCATATGGATGCTAGCGACACTATCATATACGTGAGCCAAAAGGCGCAAACGGTCCCGGGCAAAGGTAAGGCGACACCCGTGGGGATACCGTGCGTGAGGCCGCAAAGTGATATGAGGTGTTACCGGCTAGATCGATGTGACATTGAGTCGGGGTCCTGACAGCGTTGGCATCAGAGCCGGACTGCCTGTAGGTTCTCCAAGCCAAACTGGTCGATGTTGAGTCTAGAAATTCTTTAGTTATATGTAGGGGAATTGTTTGTGGGATGGAACGTAAGGCTCTTTTTACTCCTTTATCTCATGACATTCTGATCTGAGTCAGTCCATTCTTCTACCGGGGAATAAGGAACTAGGATCTGTTCTCTCTATCAGGATCACGTGTTACTAATCAGTAGTACCTTATAAGTTTGATGGATACAAGCCTACTTCAGTTCTACTACCACATTATGTTGTTAGAATGAATTCAGAACTTTGTTATGATGATGATGAGTGTGTATGTAATCCTTTGTCAAATGTCTCAAAATCCTTCTTGAGCATTTACAGCTGTTATGCTGCCGAAATTTTGCTAGAAATTCTAATGCCTTTGCATTATGATTGTGCTTTCAGATGGCCACTCGCGACCTCAATCAAGTGGTTCGCCTGACTCGATGCCTAGATGTACCCGGCCATACTGCCAAGTTGGTCAGGGTAATGACTGAGGCTGGATACCGCTGGTATCCCGAGTACACGGTCGAAGAGCAATTCCGAGACTTTAATCAAAGCCAGTATCTCTGCACTGTCAGGATATTTCCATCTTATCCTGGATCCACCGAGCCTCTTCACTGCTCCTATGGACTCGGGGTTACTATTGAGATGGCTGTGCAGGATGCCGCCTACTCTATGATGACCATTATGCGAGTCAGATCTGGTCTATTTCGGGACTCTGATTTCCGGTATATGCCAGGATCACTTCCGGGAGCACAAGGGTATCTCCAGGCTATCTATGCTGACCCCACCCAGGAGGATTCACGGACTTGCACTACTGCTGAGATGCTCGAGGATAAGGACCGTGAAAATCGGGCCTTGAGGTTAGAGCTCTTTAATACCCGTGCTGACCACTGGGCCACTTTGACTCGGTTTGCACCGGCGGTGCAAGCTGGATATTCAGATATGCGCGATCTCTATCCTGTGAGATCTGCTCTGCCAGACGTGATGGTTTGGCGTGATGTAGGAGGCATCACCCCACCTCGCGGGCCCCGCAGGCCACCGTCTGTTGGTCCAAGACCCCATCCTAGCCCCTATGGTCCACAAGCTCCGCGGGATCGTCTGTTTCCGGATGATCATGTTGAGCTTCCAGGCTATGGAGGTGACTTCTACGAGGACTACTACGGATCGGTCTGAGTTAGTGGTAGTATCACTAGTTCGCACTAGCTGTGTCGTCTATCGTCCCGCGTGACTCGTGGGATATGACCTAGTTTGTACTCTTTCCGGAGGTGTAGAAGAATAATGTATAGGAGCTTGGAATGCCTCCGATGAGATGTAATCCTCTTTCACCGTAATAGTACTTGTTTGGTCTTGTACTAAACCCTGTATGGTGTGTATGATGATGGAATAAAGCAGCAGTTTCTGTTTTTACCATGTCATACGGATGATCATCTTGCATTTCGAGTTATTCCTTACATTCTGTATCCTATGTCAGAATTTTATCATTCTGACTAAATCATTGTCTTGTTACCTAGGATGGTCAACACGCGCGCTAACCCTGCTTCTCAAGAGCAGGCCGAAGGCAGTGAAGCCAGGGATGCAAATCTGCCTCGTCCTCCTTCACTAGCCGAGGTTATGATGGAAGCTGAGAGAAACAAGCGGGAGACCAACCGTTTGTTGGAGCGTATTGAACAGAACACAGCACACCATCAGAGGACTAACGTGGTGTCACTCAGTGATTTTATCAAATTACATCCACCCACGTTCCACCACTCCGTCGAGCCTCTCGACGCTGATGACTGGCTTCGCAGTATCTCTCACAAACTGCGTTCCGCGCTGGTAGCGGAGGCTAACAAGGTCACCTTTGCTGCATATCATCTCGAAGGCCCCGCCAGTCTATGGTGGGAGAATTATGGAGCTATGCGCCCGGCGGGCCATGTCACTACTTGGGCTGAGTTCAGTGAGGCTTTCCGTGAACATCACATTCCGGAGGGTCTCATGGACCGTAAACGTGAAGAATTTTGCAGTTTCACCCAAGGCCGACTTTCTGTGGATGCTTACAGCAGGGAGTTTGGTAATCTCGCACGATATGCAACTGAGGAAGTGTCTACTGATGCCAAGAAGCAAGCAAGGTTCCGTAAGGGACTTAGTCCTGAGCTTCGTCGTGACCTCCGTCTGCATGAGTGCACATCTTTTCAGAAACTGGTCAACAAAGCCATCAGTGCTGAAACTGGTCAGACTGACTATGACGCAACACGCAAGCATGGCCGTGATATGGGTTCCTCATCCGGTGCTGGTCCTCAGAAGCGCCGCGTGTGGGTACCCAACACCGCCCTGCCACCCAGGTTCACACCGAGGCCATCTTTCCAAGCGCCTCGCCCTGTTCAACAGTCTGCTCCAGCCAAGCCCTATGGGGGTCCAACTAACAATGCTCCTCCACGTACCAGTTCCGTGACTTGTTTCAAGTGTGGGGAATCTGGTCACTATATGCGTGAGTGTCCCCAGACCAACCCCAACCAGTCTGCTAAAGCTGTTGGCCGTGGCAAGCCGACAGGAAAAATATTCCACGCCAAGCCGGTCACCGCCTCACATGGCCATGTCAACTGTATCTCTGCCGAAGAAGCTCAAGAGGATCCCAATGTCGTTCTCGGTATGCTTCTTGTCAACTGCCACCCGGCATCTGTTCTTTTCGATACAGGAGCCTCTCATTCTTTTATATCTGAAAATTATGCTCGTTTGCATAACGTCGCATTCGGTGATATGCCAACCTCTATGGTAATTCAAACTCCGGGATCCAAATGGCAAACTTCTAGAGTAAGCCATGGAAATGAAATCCAAGTCGACAGACTTGTTTTCCTCGCGTCTTTGATAGCCCTTAAATCTTCAGATATTAATATCATTTTGGGTATGGACTGGATGTCAGCTCATCAAGCCAAAATTGATTGCTTCTCTAGGACTGTTCAACTCACCCATCCTTCGGGGAAGATAGTCAATGTCTTGACCCGAATAGCCAAGCGACAATTATATTCTCTTAACGCCAGCCCTTTGCCAGACCTTGAGGACGTACCGGTAGTCTGTGACTTCCCGGATGTCTTTCCAGAGGAATTGCCAGGTGTTCCACCTGACAGGGATGTTGAGTTCGTAATAGACCTCATTCCAGGAACCGTTCCGATTGCTAGAAGACCTTATAAGATGGCACCCCTAGAACTAGCCGAGCTTAAGAAACAACTCGATGAGTCCTTGAAAAAGGGTTTCATCCGCCCTAGTTCATCTCCGTGGGCTTGCCCCGTCCTATTCGTCAAGAAGAAGGATGGTACAGACCGGATGGTTGTAGATTACCGACCTGTCAATTTGGTCACAATCAAGAACAAATATCCGCTTCCCAGGATCAACGACCTGTATGATCAGCTCGCTGGATCCTCAGTCTTCTCCAAGATGGATTTGAGGTTGGGCTACCATCAAATCAAAATCAGAAACGGGGACATTCCTAAAACGGCCTTTGTTACTCGTTATGGGCAATACGAGTACACTGTCATGTCCTTCGGTTTAACCAACGCTCCAGCCACCTTTTCTCGGTTAATGAACTCAATCTTCATGGAGTATTTGGATAAATTCGTCGTGGTTTACCTCGATGATATACTCATCTACTCCAAAAACGAGGAAGAACATGCCGAACATCTAAGGCTAGTGTTGCAGAAACTTCGAGAGCATCGCCTTTATGCCAAATTTTCTAAATGTGAATTCTGGTTGTCAGAAGTGACCTATCTGGGTCATGTAATATCTGGTAAAGGTATTGCTGTTAACCCTGAGCGAGTTCAAGCCGTCCTTAATTGGACTCCACCTGAATCGGTCAAGCAAGTTCGGAGTTTTCTGGGCTTAGCGAGCTATTGCCGTCGCTTTGTCAAGAACTTCTCCAAAGTTGCCAAACCTCTAACCGAACTCCTCAAGAAAGATAAGAAGTTCGAATGGACTCCACAATGTGAGCACAGCTTTCAGGAGCTGAAAAGACGCCTGACCTCTGCTCCCGTACTGGTACCGCCAGACTTCTCCAAGGACTTTGTTATCTACTGCGACGCCTCGCAACAAGGACTAGGTTGCATTCTCATGCAAGATCGACACGTAATTGCTTACGCTTCACGGCAATTGCACCCACATGAGGAGAATTATCCTACTCATGATCTAGAGCTTGCAGCCGTAGTCTATGCACTTAAGACATGGCGACATTACCTCCTCGGTAATCGTTGCGAAATATTCACTGATCACCAAAGTCTGAAGTACATCTTCACCCAACCGGATTTGAATCTCAGGCAAAGACGTTGGGTCGAGTTGATCACAGATTTCGACTTAGGAATAACTTACACCCCAGGGAAAGCCAACGTCATGGCTGATGCGCTAAGTCGTAAATCTTATTGTAACAATCTAATGTTACAACAAAGTCAACCGCTTCTCCATGAGGAATTTCGGAAGCTTAACCTTCACATTGTACCTCAAGGTTTTCTTTCCACCTTGGTGGTAAAACCTACCATTACGAATCAGATTATCAAAGCACAGAAGGTAGATCCGGGAATTTCCCGCATCAAAAGAAACATCCAGAAAGGAATTGCGAATTGCTTCTCCATTAACAATCAAGGGGTCGTATACTTCGGGAATCGACTAGTGGTTCCCAAAGTGCGAAACCTGAGGCGATTGATCCTTAAGGAGGCTCATGAATCTCCTCTCACCATTCATCCCGGTAGTACTAAGATGTATCAGGACCTACGCCAGAGGTTCTGGTGGACTAGGATGAAGAGAGAAATTGCTCAGTATATTGCAAATTGCGACGTCTGTCGTCGTGTAAAAGCAGAGCACCAACGGCCTGCTGGCACCCTTCAACCCTTAGCTATTCCTGAATGGAAATGGGATAAAATTGGTATGGATTTCATTACCGGTTTTCCCAGGACCAAGAGAGGGAATAATGCTATCTTCGTCGTTGTCGATCGTCTTTCCAAAGTAGCCCATTTCCTACTTGTTCGTGAGAGTATAACCGCTAGTCAATTGGCAGACTTATACATCTCCCGTATAGTGTCCCTCCATGGTGTTCCTTTGGAAATTAACTCGGATCGAGGAAGCCTTTTCACCTCTCGATTTTGGGAAAGTTTCCAAAATGCTATGGGAACCCGTCTCTCCTTTAGCACCGCTTTCCACCCTCAGTCGAGTGGTCAAGTGGAACGCGTCAACCAAATTCTAGAAGACATGCTTCGAGCCTCTGTTATCTCATTCGGAATGGACTGGGAGAAGTGCCTTCCATTTGCCGAATTCGCTTACAACAACAGCTATCAATCTAGCTTGGGTAAAGCCCCTTTTGAAGTTCTCTATGGACGACGGTGTCGAACACCCCTTAACTGGTCAGAGACCGGGGAAAGACAATTTTTTGGCCCGGATATGATTCAGGAAGCAGAAGAACAAGTTCGTATCGTTCGTGAAAAGTTGAAAACAGCCCAATCTCGTCAAAAGAGTCAATATGACCGAAAACATAAGGCTATGACTTTCGAGGTTGACGAGAAGGCTTATCTTCGGGTCACCCCTCTGAAGGGAACCCATCGTTTCGGTATCAAAGGCAAATTGGCTCCTCGTTACATTAGACCTTTTCGCATTCTCGCCAAACGAGGGGAAGTTGCCTACCAATTGGAACTACCTCCGCACCTCTCCAGAGTCCATGATGTCTTCCACGTTTCTCAACTCAGGCGTTGCTTCTCGGATCCTATCCGTGGAGTGGACCACGAAACGCTTGATCTCCAAGATAATCTTACATATCGAGAGTACCCCATTCGTATCCTCGATCAGGCCGAACGTACCACTCGACGTCATAATATCAAGTTTCTCAAGGTTCAATGGTCGCACCATTCTGAGGATGAAGCAACTTGGGAAAGGGAGGATCGTCTTCGACTTGAGTATCCCGCCTTCTTCCCGGAGGAACCCAAATCTCGGGACGAGATTCTTTTGAGTGGGGGTGAGTTGTCACACCCTAGCTAGTCATGCATTAGAGTGTTGCATCATGTTTACTCTTTCATCAGAAACTTGAAATGGGGACCTGTGAAACCCTCAGAATCATTTTGAAAATGACCCAAATAAAAATTTCTCCAAAAGGGTCCAAGAAAATGCTCATGTTGATCTCTGAAAATATTGGACAGAGATAAAAATCAAACCAATATTTTTAGTGGCTCATGGACATTTATTTTGGGCATTTGGAATTAATGCATAAATATTTGCTTTGGAAATATATTTCTATATATATAAATATATGTCCAAATATTATGCCAATTATAAAGGAGCTCTGGAATAATATATCTAGCCCCTGAAAAAATTTGGCATAAGTTAAATAAATGATTTAATATATTATTTAAATTAAAACAAATGTCAGAAATTAGAAAAACAGAAAAATAAATAAAGGGAGAAACTTACCTGGGCTCCTCCCTGTGCAGCCCAGCCAGCTGGCCGGCCCAGCCAGCAGGCGGCCCAGCCCGCCTCCCTCCTCTGTCGTCTTCGTCCCGACAGAGGGAGGGGAGTGTGGCCGGCGCGCGCGCGCGCCACCGCGCCACGCCACCTCTCTCCCTGCCTGCCTGCCCTCCCCTCCTCGCCTCGATGCCCTGGACGACGCCACGCCTCCCCCCCTGCTCTCTCTCACTCGCCCTCGGCTCTCCCCTCCTCTCCCTCGCTCTCTCTCTCACACGGCCGAACACCACCGTCGCCGCCGTTCGCCATAGCAGCCGACTCCGGCCACCCCTCGCTCCCCCGACTAGCTCAGGAGCTCCGCCTCGACCTCCTCTTCCTCCCCACCGCTCCACGGGTCTCCGGAAGCCCTGCATCGCCGCCACGTCGCCGTTCCCCTCCTCGGACTCCGACCACCGTCGCCGTCGATTCGCCGTCTCCAGCGCGTCCCCGAGCCCGCTTCGACGCCCACTGCAACCGCGGTGAGCTACGCCACCGTTTACCCCTCTTCTCCCCCTCGTTCCCTCACCGCAGCCTCCTCCCCACCACGGCCGAACCTCCGCCGTCGCCGAGCTCGCCGTCGACGCAGCTCCGGTGACCATTTGGTCACCCCGGCGAGTCCAACGAGTTCGTAAGGCTCCGTAGAGCACCCCTAGCGCCTCGCTTAGCTCGCCTTCGAGCTCCAACCCCGTTTCCGTGCACGACCGAACTCCGGCGGCCGCAGCCAAGCTCGCCGCCGTCGACTCCGGCCACCTCAGGCCCGGCCACCACCACCGTTCGACGCGCGGGAGCAAGGGCTCTCCAACAAGCCCAAGCACAGCCTCGCCCGTGCCCTGTAGCGCGATCCCGCATCACGCCGCCGTCTCGGACCTCGCCGGCGTCATGTCGCCGGTGGGGTTTGACTTGTCCGACCTGGGGTTTGACCCCCCCAGGGTCACTGACGCGTGGGCCCCGTCGGCCAGGTGGACATCATTAGTGCTAACCACTGTTAGTTAACCCCCTGACACTGACCAGTGGGCCCCAGCGCCACTAATTAGTAATTAGGATTAATTTAACTTTGTTTAACCCCCCTGTCACTGACGTGTGGGCCCCACACGTCAGGTTTGACCTCAGCCAGCCGCAGTTGACCACTGACGTCATGCTGATGTCATGCTGGCGCAATAATTATATTATTTTTCTGGATTTAAATTAAATCAGGAAATTCCAGAATATTATTTAAACTTCAAAAATTCATAACTTTTATTCTGTAACTCCAAATTGGACAAATTATATATGAAAAATGATCAGAAAAATCCAATCTATCCATCTGTACTATTTTCATGCATGATCAAACAAGTTAAATTGATGTTTTAAGCAGAACAAGGAAAAGCACTTTAAAAGGCCATATTTGAATTTGAAATTTGAATCCTTGATTCAAATTTGCTCAAACCCTTCTGGCTTTAGTTGCATTAGCCCAACACACTCATATTGCCATGTTTCATGCATGCATCATATTGTTGCACATTGTTTGGTGATGGTTGTGTATCGGTGTCCTTTGCGACAGGTTCTGCCTCCGAGGAGTACCGTGATTACCCTAACGAAGAACTGTATCAGTGCATCGAACCATCAGGCAAGCAACCAACCATTTGATCATATCGATACAATCCCATGTTCTCGCTCCTGCTCTCTTTTACTGCATTAAGACAACGCGTTTCAAACTGCTGTGTGCTACGGTAGTTGAACCCATTTCCTCTGCATGACCTGTCATTGCCACAGTAACTAGATGAAACCCACTAGCATGTGTAGGAGTTGATTGAGCCATATGTATGTGTTGTTCCTACTTTGCTATGCCTGCTATGCTTAGAGTCGTGTCAGGTCTGGTTCATCTGGGTGATGGCTAGAGTGAAATGATTATGTCGGTAATGAGAGTGGTGTGGTGAACACGATTTGGTAAAGGTATCGATGAGAGGCCATGTAGGAGTACATGGTGGGTTGTTTCATTGAAGCCGACCTTAAGCACTGAGATCTGTATGTGTGATTTAAGAATCAGCTACTACCATGCATTGGGCCCGAAACCAATGGACCCTCTCGGCTTCTTATTCACCCTAGTTCTCCGTCCAGGAGTTGCAAGTAGTTTCTGGTGTTTGTAGCCTACTGGAGGCCGTGGACAGCGCTGACCGTAGGGGTGGGCTGTGATGCGGTAGGTACGTGGCACGGTGTACCGAATACCCGTTAGGTATCTCGGGAACCCTGTTCACATCGTTCGGGGCCGTATGGGAAACCTCGGCCGGACTCCCTGCGGATGGAACCTGGATAGGCGATAAACCTGGACTGGAGGTTTAGGTGATTAGGTAGGTCGTGGCCGACACCCACGTTGGGCTTCCGCTTGAAGGTTGCCGAGTACATGTCGTGTAAACGACGGTAAGTGGTGAGAGCGTGTATGAAGAAGTACACCCCTGCAGGGTTAACATGATCTATTCGAATAGCCGCGTCCGCGGTAAAGGACTACTTGGTTGCCTATACAGTTCATAGACAAGTAAATGGAAACTGTTAAAAGCCTCAAGATAAGTGTGAGTGCCGAGGATGGCTCTTCCGTAGGAAGACGGAGGTGGATCCTCGGTAGTGTATTGAAGTGGTGAGTAGTGGACTCGTGTGCGCAAAACCATTTCAAGTTGGAGTATCGTAGGATAGTCTAGCCAAGAGTCAAAGCTGGCTTGCTGCAATAACTCCACCAACCCTTCTTGATAATATGCATGTATGTAGGACCTGATGTAAGTCTTGCTGAGTACCTTTGTACTCATGTTGCTATAATTTACATTTTTTCAGAAGACGCTGCAACCCCTTCTGATGGGTTCTATGTAGACGTTGACATCAACGAGTAGGCTAAAGACCCAGGTGGTGACCCTGAGCTTGTGAAGGACCACGTAGTATAGCTAGGCTTTCCAAGCCTCTTTTATTTTACTAGTTGTCTGTACTCAGACAATTTACTTCCGCTGCTGGTTTGTATGACTGTATGAATTGTATGTTGGGTCGTGAGACCCGTACCTTTGTGTATGTTATGTATGGCTCCCTGAGCCTTAAATAAAGTACTTGTGTCATAGAGTCATGTTGTGATGCTTCGTTGTAATTGCACATATCGAGCATATTGTGTGTATGACTGAAATGCTTGGTATGTGTGGGATCTGACCATCTAGTTGTTTATCTTTAGTAGCCTCTCTTACCGGGAAATGCCTCCTAGTGTTACCGTTGAGCCATGGTAGCTTGCTACTGCTCTGGAACACTTAGGCTGGCCGGCATGTGTCCTTCTTCGTTCCTGTGTCTGTCCCTTCGGGGAAATGTCACGCTTTGAGTACCGGAGTCCTGTTAGCCCGCTACAGCCCGGTTTACCGGAGTCCTGCTAGCCCAGTGCTACAGCCCGGACCCACTTGCTGATGACCGACACGTTCGAAGCTGGGTCATGGATGCCTGTCCCTGTAAGTCTGTGCCACTTTGGGTTTACGACTAGTCATGTCAGCCCGGGCTCCTTATCATATGGATGCTAGCGACACTATCATATACGTGAGCCAAAAGGCGCAAACGGTCCCGGGCAAAGGTAAGGCGACACCCGTGGGGATACCGTGCGTGAGGCCGCAAAGTGATATGAGGTGTTACCGGCTAGATCGATGTGACATTGAGTCGGGGTCCTGACAGCCGGACACAGCTAAGCGTGCCCGGAGTAACCTACAACACGACCACCTGGCACGTTCCGAGCACGCGTAGCAGTGCGGCCCCAACCCTAGCCCCTGTAAAACATTAAGACAGTCCCTTCGCGTACTCCATTACGCTCTGAAGATACCATGGGCATGGGGCAAGGGGCTCGACCACGATAAGCCCAGACTGCGGCTCAACCGCACCAGGGGCTCTTAAGTGTGTCGTTTCTTTTTCTTTTCCTTTTATTTTTTACCTATAGGACTCCGTTCGTCAGAGGCCCTGTCCGGCAGCAGACATGCCGAACCCACGATGCAACAGCTAGGCAAGGAGAAAGGCTACAACAAAAATCCAGGTGGTCTCCATCATGAGCATTAAATTTGTTTTATGCATTATTCCATAGCCTACCCCTGGAGGGGGACACGTTAAACAGTCCCATCCCTTGCTTACCGCACCACTTGTATCGTCCTGCACTTACAGCAGTTTTTATTGAATAAAGCAATGCAGCACATTGTTGCTTCAAATTGCATTTCTTTCTTAAACATATGTTCATCTATGACATGTTGCATCCGTACGTTTTGGTACGGCTAAATACACCAAGGGCTTATGTTTCCCACGTTATGGTGTGATAAGTCCGAACACTTTCACAAGTGCGGCACCCCGAACTTATAGCATTATATGCATCGGCTCCGAATCATGTTCTTGGGTCAATAGTTGGGTTTGCCCGGCTCCCATGTTTTGGTACCTTACGTTCCGTTTTATCGGCTAAGGTAGCACTCGGAGAACCACTACGATTGCGCCCCAGTTGAGCTGGGTTAACGCCTCAGTGGAGAAAGCTAAAACTGACCGTCATGATGAGGCGAGAGCTGGTCGCTGTTCGAGAGGTTCTTTGCGAGTCCCTAAAGACTTATGCCGCTTCGAGCGAGGAACCGGATTCTGTCCGGCCAAGGCATGGATAGCGCCCCAAATTCGGCCTTCTGAAAACTAGGGGCTTCGCCGAAATTTAAAATTATAGAACTCTATGGCTAAGTGAGAGTGTTCAAGCATTATAAGTCCGGTTGCCTTGTTCGTTGTGTTGAGCGCCTCCCTTGATGGACCCAAATATGGGAACAAGAGTGCCCAAATTTATCCCGAACACCCCAGCACTCGTGGCATGGGGGCTGAAGCCGACGACTTGCCATCTCTCAGATTTGATAAACAGCCGCACAGAAGGTAATATTTTAAATTAACAAGCGTTGCTTAGCGCATATGAACCAAGTTTTCAGCGCACAAAATAACAAAATGCGAGTCTACTCAAATATTACATCTTTGGAGCACTCACCCGCAATAGTGTGGGCTCCCAGGCATAGCCTCCTTGGGCCACAGCCGAACTATGAGGCCCTTCATGGCCTGTTCGGCCGCCTTGTGGAGCTCGACCAGCTGCTTCAGGTGGTCGCTAAGGGGCACCGGATGTCCGGCCTCAGCATACTGAGACCAGAAGACCTTCTCCGTTGAGCTCCCCTCCTCGGCCCGGTAGAATGCGGCAGCATTGGACACGCTGCGGGGAAGATCTGCGAACGCTCCTGGAGAGCTCCGAATTCGGGTAAGCGACAGGTAATTAACACTCACATGCTTACTTTGCATGAAAAATGCCTTACCCGCTGCTATTTTCTTCACCGCCTCTATCTCCTGGAGGGCCTTGTAGGCTTCGGCCTTAGCGGCTTTGGCACTCTCAAGAGCCGTTGCAAGCTCAGACTCTCGAGTCTTCGAGTCACGCTCCAAGCTCTCGTGTTTCTTCACGAGATCCTGGAGCTCTTGCTGTACCTCCGCCACCCACGCCTCCTGTTTCTCTTGCTCGGTGCGCTCCGCAGCTGCATTGCGTTCAGCCGCGGCCACCACCTCCTTCAGGGTGGCCACCTCGTTAGTGGCCCCTACAATACCCCAGTTATCCTTGTCATTTTTCTTGCAACCAAATCCTTTTCTGTAAGGTACAATTTTCATAAGGTATTACTCACCTTCTTTTTCCTCGAGCTGCTTCTTGGCATGGACGAGCTCGTTCTCAGACCGCTCGAGGTTTTCCTTCAAAGTATTGACCTCTACAGTCAGTGCGGCAGAGGTCAGCAGCACAGCCTGCAATCCCATATTGACATATTTTCATGACTCCTGTGTTTATCTTTCTAAAGATCCTCAGTCCGGCTTTTCTTTCCGAACACCGAACCGAGCATCAGGGGCTACTGTCTATGCGGTACCATTTTACATATATTGAAATTCTTACCTCGAAGCCTGTTAGAAGGCTGCTGCAGGCTTCGGTCAGCCCGCTCTTGGCGAGCTGAACCTTCTGAATCACCGCACTCATAACAGTGCGGTGTTCCTCTTCGATGAAATCGCCGTTGAGCGCCTCAAGCAAATTATCCGGCACCTCCGGTTGGACGGAGGCAGCTGGCGTCGCGGTCTTGCCCTTCTTCCGAAGGGGTCGCCCGCCGGACTCCGGAGCCACTATGGGTTCCGGGGCTGAGTCCGGTGCAAAGTCCGGGAGGATGTCCTGCGACACCTCTGGGGCCCTCTCCTCCTGGTGGGTCCCTTCCTGGGATCCCACCTCCGCATCGTCCGCATCACGGGGGGTGGAGGCAGTCGGAAGAGAATCCATATCCGATGCCCCTAAGGACCCGCTCGACGAAGTGGGGAGATCATCCTTAGGCGGACTGCAGGGTTGTATGCGGCATTAGAAAGACATAATGTGGTGGAAAACGAAAACCTTGAAGTTATTCGGGAGTGCAGATACTTACGATCTTGCCAGAGGCTTGGCCCTTGGAGGCCAGTCCTCGTCGTCGTCACTGGTGTTGGCGGAACAGTCCGGGGGAAGAGTTTTTCCCCCCTTGGACCCTTCAGCCTCCCTTTTTGGGGAGGCCTTCCTTTTCTTCCCTCCCCCCGCTGGGGGAGAGGCTTTCTTCTTCTCCTCCTCGCCTTGGTGGGAGGAGTCGGCCTTGGATTCATCGTCCGATAGCACCTGAAAACGGGAACTCTTCCGAGTCCCCGTGGCCTTCTTCTTGGCCTTCTTAGGCGGGCGTCAGCTGGGTCCTCTGGTAATGGGGCCGGACAGATAGCCTGTGCGGCCTTCTTCAGCCAGTCCTGTCAAAGGAAAGGGAGTTTAGATCCCGCATAGAGTCAACCTATGAATAACAAGCGTCCCGTAAAGGACAATATCACTTACCTCGTCAGCTGGACGCTGCGAGCTGAATCCGTGATCTTTGATAGCGGATGCGGGAGCCTTGGCGCCCTTGAATAGCACCTTCCAGACCTCTTCGTACGTAGTGTCGAAGAGCCCATTCAAAGTCTGGTGCTGCACCGGATCGAACTCCCACATATTGAAGCCCCATCGTTGGCACGGGAGAATCCGGCGGATGAGCATGACCTGGACTACGTTGACAAGCTTGAGCTTCTTGTCCACCAGCTTCTGGATATAGGCTTGGAGTCCGGTCAGCTCCTCCGAATCCCCCCAGATCCGGCCACTCTCTTTCCAGGAGGTGAACCATGTAGGGATGCCGGATCTGAATTCGGGGGCCGCTTCCCAATCAGGGTCACGCGGCTCGGTGATGTAGAACCACCCCGATTGCCACCCCTTAATGGTTTCCACGAAAGTACCCTCCAGCCACGTAACATGGGACATCCTGCCCACCATGGTGCCTCCGCACTCCGCTTGGATGCCCTTCACAACCTTCGGCTTGACACTTAAGGTCTTGAGCCACAAGCCAAAGTGGGGCTGGATGCAGAGGAAGGCCTCGCACACGACGATAAACGCGGAGATGTTGAGGATAAAATTCGGGGCCAGGTCATGGAAATCTAGGCCGTAGTAGAACATGAGCCCCCGGACAAAGGGATGAAGTGGGAAGCCTAGTCCGCGGAGGAAATGGGGAAGGAATTCTACCCTCTCATGGGGCCTAGGGGTGGGGATGAGCTCTCCCTCGTCGGGGAGCCGATGCGCGATGTCGCTGGACAAGTATCTGGCGCTGCGCAGCTTTTGGATATGCCCCTCCGTGACGGAGGAGGCCATCCACTTGCCTCCCGCTCCGGACATGTTTGGAGAAGGTTGAGGTGAGATGTGCGGGCTTGGGTGCTAGAGCTCGAGTTTGCAGAGATGGATAAGCCAAGGAGGAAGAAGGTGCAGGTAAAAAGGTTGGATCTTTATCCCCTTATATGGGCGGACAGAAACACGCGTCCCCACCGGCCTGGTAAAACTCGCTTATCCCCCAAGCGTCGCGATTGATGGCGCGGTTGGGTTACCCACGTCCGTATTGACGGGAATCCTGGAATAAGGGGAACACGATCTCTGCTTCGACAAGACGTGCCAAGGAAACCGCCTCGCTAAACGCGCTGAGATGGAACAATAAAAAAGGCTTGGTGGTGGTGTGATGTTACGCCACAAAATACGTCAGCAGATTGAACTTGTGTAATATTATTCTCTCTATGGTTGTATGTGGAATTTATTTTGCAGAGCCGGACACTATCCTGGTGTTCACAATCTTCTATAAATTATTCGGACAAGGAACCTGCCTTGCAATGTCGAAGACAATATGCGCGCCGGACTCGTCGTCATTGAAGCTTGGTTCAGGGGCTACTGAGGGAGTCCCGGACTAGGGGGTGTCCGGATAGCCGAACTATCATCATCGGCCGGACTCCAAGACTATGAAGATAAAGGATTGAAGACTTCGTCCCGTGTCCGAATGGGACTTTCCTTGGCGTGGAATTCAAGCTTGGCAATATGGATATGTAGATCTCCTACCATTGTAACCGACTCTGTGTAACCCTAGCCCTCTCCGGTGTCTATATAAACCGGATGGCTTTAGTCCATAGGACGAAAAACAATCATACCATAGGCTAGCTTCTAGGGTTTAGCCTCCTTGATCTCGTGGTAGATCTACTCTTGTAACCCACATCATCAATATTAATCAAGCAGGATGTAGGGTTTTACCTCCATCAAGAGGGCCCGAACCTGGGTAAAAACATCATGTCCCTCGTCTCCTGTTACCATCCACCTAGACGCACAGTTCGGGACCCCCTACCCGAGATCCGCCGGTTTTGACACCGACAACGGCCCACCTTTGTCAACACAAGCTCAAGACCCTCGCGAGGGGCCAAGCCTCGTGGGGCGGACGACAGGAAGCTTCCTCAAGCGCGGCCTCGTCAGGCTGGCTCGCGAGGAGGCTGAGAGGTCAAGGCGGGGTACCTCATGAGGTGCTCGTGACGCAAGCCATGACGACCGAAGCCAGGCGGGCGCCGTCCTGTGCAGTGTCCTTATTTCCTCTTTCGTGCAAAGGGGGCAAGCATAGGCCAAGGTATCAAGGAAAGGCTACCGTTTCGGTGCAACAAGACCAAGACGAGCAGAACAGCAGGATGGAGGTCATCGTGGAGCCCAGGAAGGCGTCATCGTTAGAGTCTTTGGTAGGCGAGGACCAACTTTAGTCAGGATAAGTGTACTAGATGTTCCCCTTCAAAATGGCCAATTGTTGGCGCCCTTCCCGCTCAATATTTGGGAAGAGGACCAGGGCCTCGTTCTATAAATAGGGCAAGCCATCATAGTAGAGAGCATCATCAGATCCACCCAAAAAGAACACCCCTCATGAGGCTATTCTTCCTTTGTATTGTTCATCATCAGCACCCGAGGCAATCCACACACCACACACTGGAGTAGGGTATTACACCACCATGGTGGCCTAAACCAGTATAAACCTTGCGTCCCTTGTGTTATTCTTCGTGTAGCCTAGTTCCTTTGCGAGGCGACGAGACGTGAGTTTGGTAGAAGAGTGATCTCCACATGCACCCCAGAGTTCGAACCTTAAGGGTCTGCCGGAACCCGAAATCCGACATTTGGCACGCCAGGTCGACCCCGCGGAGATGTGCACATGTCTTTGCTTGATCGACAGCAAACAGGCCAAATGTCAGATTCTTCCTCCCTTGGTCGTGGATGGCGACTGGCTGAGGTCGATCTTGAATTCTTCCTTGGGGGACGAACCAGCACCAAGTCAGGTCCCTGGCTGGGCATGCCCGGCCATCACGAGGGCGCCAGCCCCCAGCCCCCTGCCCAGAGGTGGCGTGCCGGCTCATGGCCCTCTGCATGCGCCAGGGGTGGAGGACAACGTGGAAGACGTGCTTAGGTGGGCCCGGGAGCGTAGCGCCCTTCGCCGAGAGTTCCTTCAAAGGGCGGCGGACGCGGTGGACCAGCTCGGGGTGGAGCTTGCTAGCGAGGATGCATGCCTTGAGGCCGAAGGCCTGCGCCTCGCTGACGAGAGGCGCAAGCTGAAGGTGGCCGTCAGCCTTACGCGCCTCCAGAGTGACCTTGAGAACGCGAAGGCTGAGGCGTCGCTGGCGGCCTCGCGGGAGGCCTGCTCCCAAGCCGTCGAGGAAGCTCGGGAGGCAGACCGACGGCGCCAGGCTGCAGAGGAGCGCTCGTGGGAGCTCCAAGCCTGGAGCAACTCTCTAGAGCAGCAAGTGGAGCTGCGCCAGGCGGCCCTCGTGTCGTTGAAGGGGTCACCCAATGACGAGGCGGAGCTCCGGAAACGCGAGGAGGCGCTGACGTTGGAGGCCACCGAGCGCAATCTTGACCTCGAGCGGTTGGAGACGAGGGAGCGCCTAGTGGCCTAGGCGGAGGCTGAAGTCGCCACGCGGGATGCCCGAGTCCAAGAGGAGGTTGATCGTCGCGTGGTGGAGGCTCGCTCGAATCTTGAGCGCGAGTACGGAGGAAGGCTGGAGCTGATCACGCCGGATGGCCCCTTGACGAAGGCTGCCTAGGGAAGGATCGCTAGTCAGAATCATAAGGACCTTCCTCAGCACTTCGGGCGCCAAATCTTCCTTCTGGAGCCTCATACGGTCTTCACGCCCCGCAAAGGGCCACATCCGGTGGGAATGACGCTGGAGAGGGGCAATGCGGCTCTAAAGGAACTCCTTCACCACCTTGGGCGCCATCACATCAAGTGCCCTCAAGTTCCCGAAGTGACGCCATACGAAGGCGAGCCGGGGGCTCGTGAGCATCTCATGGCCCCAGCCCAAGTTGGGGACAGCGGGCGAGGTTGGGTGCGAGAGCAGGGGGGTTGGGCACTCCGAGATCCACATACAGTCACCGCTCTCGGAACCCAGTCGCACGAGGAGGAAGTCTGAAATAGATCCCCGAGGCAGCCGCCTCTGGCACGGCAAGGAAGCTCACGCACCCCGAGCATTGAGTGGGGTCGCTCAAGCGGAAAGAGAAGAAGTGGCGCAGAAGGGCAATGGAAGGAGGAATGCCCACCATGGCCTCGCAAACAAAGGCGAAAATGGCAAGGAGAGTAATGGACTTGGGACCCAAGTGCATCATATGGATCTGATAATGGGAGAGCACAACATTGAAGAAATCAGAAAAGGGGGGAACCAGACCCGCCCACAGGGCATCGGCGAAGAATCGGACCTCGGTAACTACCCCGTCGAAGGAGGAGTGAGATGCGGGCCAGACCATCATCCTCCCGCACTCGTTGAAGATCGTGGTGAGGGCAGAGCTGACCTTGTCCAAAGCTTCGGGATTGAGTATGATCGACCGGTCGACGGCAGGAGCCGACGACGGTGGCGAGCGGGGCGAAGCCACGGGTTTCTTCCCCCTCTCCTTCTTCGTTGGCACCATGGCGACAGGAAGGGGAAGAGTTCGAGATTGGATTGGAAGCAGAGGTTGGAGCTCAAGGGGAGGAAGAACAGGAGACGCGCGAACGGCGAAAAAGGGAATGACCGTGTGCAACCACGGGTCCTCCTAGCCGGGCGCGTAATGAGGGGCGTGGGGAAGCGGGGACGCCCACGTCCAATCAACCGCCACGCAGCGCCCAAGGCCGCAGGCTGTTGGGACCCTTTCCTCTTTGGTGCAAAGGGGGCAAGCGCAGGCCAAGGTATCAAGCAAAGACTACCATTTCGGTGCAAAAAGACCAAGACCAGCAGAACGGCAGGATGGAGGTCATCATGGAGCCCAGGAAGGCATCATCGTCGGAGTCTTTGGCAGGCGAGGACCAACTTTAGTCAGGATAAGTGTACTAGATGTTCCCCTCCAAAATGGCCAATTGTTGGCGCCCTTCCTGCTCAATATTTGGGAAGAGGATCAGGGCCTCGCTCTATAAATAGGGCTAGCCATCGCAGTAGAGAGCATCATCAGATCCACCCAAAAGAACACCCCTCGCGAGGCTGATCTTCCTTTGTATTGTTAATCATCAGCCCCCGAGGCAATCCACACACCACACACTGGAGTAGGGTATTACACCACCATGGTGGCCTAAACCAGTATAAACCTTGCGTCCCTTGTGTTGTTCTTCGTGTAGACTAGATCCTTTGCGAGGCGACGAGACATGAGTTTGGTAGAAGAGTGCTCTCCGCACGCACCCCAGAGTTCAAACCTTATGAGTCTGCCGGAACCCAAAATCCGACATTTGGCTCACTAGGTAGCGGTGCACCGGAATCCTTCTTCCGCCGCCTCGCGTTCCATCGCGTCGTCATCCTCATGTCCGGCGACCCTACGGGAAACCCCGACCCCTGGGCGGCCTGGCCCGCCCGAACCGAGCCGCCCCCCCCCAGGGCGACGTCAATCTTGCACCCCAGGCAGCGCGTGCTCCGCAGGGCGCTGTGGGCCACGGGCGACGCGGCTAGGCACCGCCTGCTCTCACGCTGCGGCAGGTGCGGTCAGCAGCGAGGGCTTCAAGACACACCGCAGCCACAACGCCGTACACCCGACGGGAGCAGGCGAATTCAAGGGCCGCGCTCACGGTGGCCCGAGAACTACTATGATGCAGGCTGCTGGAGGGCGGCCACGACGTGCTCCTGGAGTGGGTGGTAGAGCTTCTGGGCTCCGCGGCCTCGGGGGCTCATCCTTTCTGCGCTCAGCTGCCACCCCAGGTCCAGGGTGGACCGTACGGAGGCCCCATACGCGCCCACACAGCTCCGAGCGGATTCCAAGGCCTCCCTAGCACTAACCTGGCCGTCAGCGCCGGGCGACCAGCAGTGCCGGCTCCGCCTTCGGCCAGCGAAGATGCATTCTGAAAGTGCAACTATCCCTAGGTGGTTTTGGTAATTCATAACAACATATAGCTCATTAAGCTAATGATATTCCAAGACTATTATTTCAGGAAAGCTCAATGAATGGCATGGCATGGATGATGAAAGTGGATCCCTCAAGATATCAAGGACAAAGGATTGGCTCAAGCTCAAAAGCTCAAGACTCTTCATTTTACATTTTAGTGATCCAAGATCACATTGAGTCTATAGGAAAAGCCAATACTATCAAGGAGGGATGAGGTGTTGCTTAATGAGCCTCTTGCTTCATGTGCTTAGTGATATGCTCCAAAACCCTCCACTACTTTCTCACATCCACATATGACCTAAACCTAAAGTGAAACTCGGCCCTACTAATTCTTTCTATCTGGCGCCACCGAGTTCAAATGTCATAGCCACTGCCACAAACCCTAGGCAAATCGGTCTCACCGATAGGGATCTCGGTCTCACTGCGATTGGATTGTAATCTCTCTGTTTCCCTTCGTAACGTTTCGGTCTAACCGAAGTGAGCGATCGGTCCCATCGAGATTACAATGTAAACCCTCTGTTTCCCTTTCGTAACTTTTCGGTCTCACCGAAAGAGCGAATCGGTCCCACCGAGTTTACCTGACCAACTCTCTGGTTAGCTAATTACCAAATTCTGTCTCACCGAGTTTGTGTAATCGGTCTCACCGAGATTATGTTATGCCCTAACCTAACCATATCGGTCCTACCGAGTTGCATGTCAGTCCCATCGAAAACCCTAACGGTCACTAGGTTTACTAAATCGGTCCGATCGAGTTTGATGATTCGGTCTCACCAAGTTTGGTAAATTGTGTGTAATGATTAGATTTTGTGTGAAGGCTATATATACCCCTCCACCTCCTCTTCATTTGTGAAGAGAGCCATCAGAACAAACCTACACTTCCAACTTACTAGTTCTGAGAGAGAACCATCTACTCATGTGTGGAGACCAAGATATTTCATTCCTACCATATGAATCTTGATCTCTAGCCTTCCCCAAGTTGCTTTCCACTGAAATATTCTTTCCACCAGATCCAAATCCTATGAGAGAGAGTTGAGTGTTGGGGAGACTATCATTTGAAGCACAAGAGCAAGGAGTTCATCATCAACGCACCATTTGTTACTTCTTGGAGAGTGGTGTCTCCTAGATTGGCTAGGTGTCACTTGGGAGCCTCCGACAAGATTGTGGAGTTGAACCAAGGAGTTTGTAAGGGCAAGGAGATCGCCTACTTTGTGAAGATCTACCGCTACTGAGGCATGTCCTTCGTGGGCGACGGCCATGGTGGGATAGACAAGGTTGCTTCTTTGTGGACCCTTCGTGGGTGGAGCCCTCCGTGGACTCGCGCAACCGTTACCCTTCGTGGGTTGAAGTCTCCGTCAATGTGGATGTACGATAGCACCACTTATCGGAACCACGACAAAAACATCCGTGTCTCCAATTGCGTTTGAATTCTCCAAACCCTTCCCTTTATATTCTTGCAAGTTGCATGCTTTATTTTCCGCTGCCTATATACTCTTTGCATGCTTGCTTGAATTGCTGAAGATTGCTTGACTTGTTCAAAGATAGCTAAAATCTGCCAAAGCCTAAAATTGGGAAAAGGTTAAGTTTTTAATTGGTCAAGTAGTCTAATCACCCCCCCCCCCTCTAGACATACTTCAAGGTCCTACAAGTGGTATCAGAGCTTTGGTCTCCATCTGCTTTGATTTCCATAGCTTTTGGTGGTCATAGCCTTGGTTTCACAACCTAGGAGAGTATGGCGTCTAGGGAGGGAAATTATCACCGTAGAGGTCCTTACTTTAATGGCACAAATTTTGCTAGTTGGAAGCATAAGATTAAAATGCATATTCTCGGACATAACCCCGCCGTTTGGGCTATTGTGTGTGTTGGTTTGCAAGGTGAATTCTTTGATGGGAGAGAGCCGAACCGTGAAGCTAATGCGGATGAATTGAAGATGCCGCAATACAACGCTCAAGCTTGCGATATCCTCTTCAACGGTTTATGCCCTGAAGAATTCAACAAAATCAGTCGTCTTGAGAATGCAAAGGAAATTTGGAATACTTTGATTGATATGCATGAAGGTACCGACTCCGTCAAGGAATTCAAGTTGGATGTGCTCCAAAGTCAGCTTGACAAGTTCAAAATGAAGGATGGTGAAGGTGTCGCTGAAATGTACTCTAGGCTTGCTCTTATCACAAATGAGATTGCCGGCTTAGGAAGTGAAGAGATGACCGACAGATTCATCATCAAGAAGATCCTAAGAGGATTGGATGGAAAATATGATACCTTGTGCACATTGATTCAAATGATGCCCAATTACAAGAATCTCAAGCCAACAGAAGTCATTGGTAGAATCGTTGCTCATGAGATGTCACTCAAGGATAAAGAGGAACTTCACAACAAGTCAAGTGGTGCTTACAAAGCCTCATGTGAAGCCCCCACATCATCAAGTGAGAAACAAACCTTCAATGAAGAATTGAGCTTAATGGTGAAGAATTTCAACAAATTCTACAAAAGTAGAAGCAAAGAAAGAAGCTCTAAGTCAAGGTCCTACAATGACAAAAGATCTTCTAGTCGAGAGTGCAATTGCTACAATTGTGGGAGACACGGACACTATTCCAATGAGTGTACGACATCCTACAAAAGAAGAGAAGATTATCCTAAGAGAAGAAGTAGAAGAGAAGAATTACCACCAAGAGAGAGAAGGAGTAGAGATGATCGTTATGAACGAATACCCTCCCGGAGAAGCAAGGATTCGGAAAGGAAGGACAAGTCATCAAAGAGCTACACAAAACGAACACATCAAGCTCATGTTGGTGAATGGGTATCCGGCTCCGACTCCGACAATCACTCCGAGAGAAGCTATCACTCTGACTCCGAACATACTCAAGATGAAGGTGTTGCCGGTCTAGCACTTGTGTCGACCAACTCCTACGACATATTTGACCCGCCAAATGAAGGAATTGGAAGATGCTTCATGGCCAAAGGTCCAAAGGTAACACATCCCGAGTATGTTGATTTCAATAGTGATGAAGATGACTTGCTAGGTGATGATGATTTACTTATTGACAACTCTAGTGATGAATACTATGATGAAACATCAATTAATCATGCTAAACAAGATAAAACGAATGACAATGATAAGGAGAAGATTGAGTTTTTAACTAAAGAACTAAACACTCTTAAGTTAGCTCATGAAACTATCTTCCAAAATCATCGAGAACTTTTAAGGGCTCATGACAAGTTACGCTTTGAAAACCTCAATCTTGAGAAAGAGCATGAGTTCTTAAAAGCAATCAATGATGATCTCTGTAAGAAAAGTTCTTCTTATATTGCCAAGCGTTTACTCTTATCTACTTACATGCCTCAAGTCAAGTCTAGTAACAAGAACAAGAAAGATTCTTCCTCTAGTAGTAGAAATAACAATGCTAAATCCAATATTGTTGCTTCTAGTAGTTCTCTTGATTCCACTAATGATTCTCTTAGCCAAGTTAGACTTGAGCAAGAAAATAGCTTATTGAAGGGAATTATAGAGAAAGGTGTGTACAAGAGCCTTGCCGGGAGTAAGCAATTCGAGGAAATTGTACGCAAGCAAGGAAGGCACCGGAATAATCAAGGTGTTGGTTTTGAACGAAAGTTCAATGCCAATGGAGTTGAGTGGGAAGAAGATCAATACCCCAAGACTAAGTTTGTTCCTCAACAAGTGAAGTATGATCCTACTTCCTTCAAGGGAACACAAGCACAAGATGATCTTCCACCACAAGACCACAAGAACAAAGGCAAGGACAAGCTTCAAGAGGAGATTGATGCATTTTAAGAAGAACCCAAGGCCTTGGTCAAGTGGGTTCCCAAGACTACGTCAAGTTCTACTTCATCAAGCACAACTACTACACCAAGGATTCCCATCAAGATGATGTGGATCCCGAAGAAGAAGAACTAGAGAGTTCTCGAGGGTTTCTCCGCCAACATTCTTCACTCATATCATTATGGCAAGGACAAGTGCAATCAACTTCCACATCTTGCACTAGTTCAAGGAGTCACAAACCCTCATGTTGGTAAGGCAAGGGACAAGGTAACCTAATGTTTTCATGGACATCATTTTGTGTGTGCATCACTCTATGTCTGTGGATATTCTTGTTTGTTCCTTGTGGGACTAACCCGTGTAGGTATTGAAAGTGCAACTCACTCCAAAGGATTGCTCCAAAAGATCTACATTAACATTGAGCATCCACATCTTCAACACCTACATGAAGTCATCATCGACAAAACCCAAGGTTAGTTTATCCCTCTAAGGGGGGATCTCACATCTAGGGGGAGCTTAACTCTAAGAATTGAGTCAAAGCAACTCTAATGATGTGAACACATAAATGCTTTATGCAAAAGTGGTAACCCCACTTCAGCTTAAACGATGAGTATGACCTATGATCAAATGTTCTCATTTGACTCCTAAGTCAATATACTCATATATAGATGACCTAGTCATCCCCAATTGTTTGATAGATGCTAGAATTGGTTGTGCATGCTTTGTCACATATTTCATTTGTCATTTTATTGTGTGAGCATGCTGGATGCATATTTTACTCATTCGAGGACATCCACTTGTTGTTTTGATTGATTGGCTTCTTTTTCTTTGGCCAAGTGGATGGACAAGAATGCCTAAGAACCTTCTCTAGCTATCTATGCTTTTCTCGTCTCAAACTCTATTCATGCTACATCACAAAATTTGATCAAGTCAGATTCGAACCACTCTGTGTGAGGAGCACTCGGAGTCCCCGATTCATCATATACTTAAACTTCCAAAACTTCTTTGTGATTTTCGGTCTGACCGATTCCTCCATTTCGGTCCTACCGAGATCACTAAGTCGATCTAGGTTTTCAATCTCGGTGCAACCGGTTTGAACTTTTCGGTCACATTGAGTTGCTGTAACTGTATACAGTTATGCATCTCGGTGCCACCGAGTTGTTCCACTCAGTCACACTGACAGTGTCGGGCTATATATTCACATGGGCAAATTTTGGAAAACTTTCTCCGAAACACCTCGCCCACGCATAGCTCGCACTGCCTACTAGGTCTACGGATCGTCGACTTTGTCGCCAGCCGCCTCCTGTCGCTGGTCTCCACCGTTGCCGTCATAGCGAGTTCATCGCCAAGCTAGGGTATGGACTCGATCACAATGCTATCCTCATTTGATTCCTAGCACATTGTGTTCATTATAATTCTTGCCACGATTGAAACACTCCTATCTAGTCAATACAATCCTTAGAATAGATGGGATTTGAAAATTTAGGGTTAGGTTTCCGCCGAAACCATCTCGGACCCACCGAGTTGAAAAACTCGGTCCCACCGATTTGGCTAACGCCATTGCACTAGTAAGTCTCAGTCTGACCGAGAATTACAAATTGTTGTGACCGATTTTAGAACTTTGTGAAACCCTAGCAGTCTCGGTGCCACCGAACTGTAACTCGGTCCTACCGAGTTCACCAGTTTAGGTTCCAAAACTGTTTCGGTATCACCGAGTTTGAAAATCGGTTGATCCGAAATGCTTTCTGTGGAAAACTAAAACTGAGTTTTTTGAATCATTCTTTTGCAAAAAGCTCTGCATTTTGTGATGCTCATCCACTCTACCTCATCTATAACCATTCACAGGGTCAGCAGTCAGAGTTTGCAGCATGTCAGACCAAAGTGATAGTCAGAACAAGTCAGAAGAGCAGATTCACATGAGTGAGGGCACTAGTCCCTCAAGTTCTTCAAATGATGGCAGCAGGAGCACCCCAATTAATCTGCCTAAAGCTGCCACCAGGACAAGGAAGAAGAGAACCTCAGAATCTGAGGATGAGGATTATATGGCAGAAGAAGATGAGGCTACTACCAAGAAGGTAGTGCTCAAAAAGGAGTATGGCTCAGCAAAGACCACAGAGCCTGGACTTAATAGGAAGGTTCATGTCAAGATGACACCTATGCTGAAGGTCAGAGGATCAACACAAGTACCTGAAAAGCCTGATCCCAAAGAGCCAGCTGCAGAAGGAAAGAAAAGGAAGGAAAGGGTCAAACAGACCATGTATAGAGTTGTTGGTCAACCTTCCATGATGGAAGAGGAAGAAGAGGTTGTTGCACCAGCACCCAAGGCATAAAAGCTAATGGGTGATGCTATAAAGTCAGGGGCTGCAACATCAAAGCCCAAAGAAGCACCCAAAGCTGCCCCCAAGCCCAAGATTGCACCAAAGAGCAATACCAGGAGTGTACCAGCAGCTGAGAAGAACAAGGCCCCAGTGCCTAAAGTTGATGCTGAGGAATATGAAGAAGGGCATATCTTAAGGAAGCTCAAACCCAAGATTCCAGACCACAATGATGCTCATCATGTGGCTGAGAACATGAAGATAAGGAGAGACTCAGGGTTGAGGCTATGGAGAATGACAGATCCATATGCCACCAGGAGAAGGACTGCTGTTGATTACAGGTTCCATACAAAGGAACAGCAGGACTTCTATGAGACAATCTTGTTGGACAAGAAGCCCATAGTGTGTGATATGAGGCGGGTCGACTGGTCCTACATGAAAGAAAATGAGGAACACTATCCTGGAGTGCAAGACAGTTTCATTGCATGTGGAGTTGCAGATTTTGTTGGGAAGAAGCTCACCAACTGGAATGATGAGCTCATTATGCAATTCTACTCCACAGCACATTTCTATCCAGATGGGAGGATAGTTTGGATGTCTGAAGGTACAAGGTACCAGTCAACCATTGAGGAATGGGCCAATCTGATCAATGCCCCAAAGGAGAGTGAAGATGACTTGGATATCCATGCCAAGAAGAAAATGGATCACAACTCAATGTCACAGATGTACAAGGGGATCCCTGATGATGCACTTGAGACTTTCAAGTTTGGATCAGTTCATTTTCTTCGGTCAGGGCTGCCAACGATCAACTAGATCCTAAGGCACACTCTTTTGCCCAAGTCAGGTGACCACAACATGATTAGAGGGCATGCTATAAACTTGCTACATATATTTGATGTTCCACAGAAATTCAAGGTCATGAGCCTCATAGTTGAAACTATCAAGAGGATAGCAGCAGACCAAAAGAGGAGTTGTGGATATGCCCCAAAGATTCAGGAGTTGATTAACTCAAAGATGGGCACAAGAAAATATCTGTTGGATAAGGAACACTTTGCTCTCTATCCAGACTTTGAGGACAATCAAGATGTAATGAATGAGAATGAACCATCATCAGTGCAAGCTCAAGATAAGAAGGAGAAAGCAAGGAAAGAGAAGGCTGCCAAGATGTCAACTCAAGAGGAGGCATCTGAGTACTTTTTGAAGAACAAGCAGGACCAGCTTGGTTACTTGATAGCATCAACTCTGCGGATTGAGAAGGGGTTGGCGACCATAACTCAAAACCAGGAGAACCTGGAAAGAATCATGGAACAAAAATTCTATGATCTAGATGTCAAAGTAACTGAGATTCAGTCAGTTGTGGAGCAGCTTCAGGATGACATGCAGGAGAGGAAGGGCAAGACAACCACTGATGCATTTGCCAGAGTGCCTAGAGCTCAGAGGTCAGCTGCAGTGCCTGTGACAGACACTAGAGCCACATCATATGCACCAGCTACAGCTCCTACAGCTCCAGTGCAACCAGCTCCAGCACCAACTCCTCCAGCTCCATCCACATCAACTGAAGTCTTTGTCCAAGGAGCCATCTCTACGCCACCAGCAGAAGACCAAGCCTGAGAGACGATATAGTCCTATGCATTTTCTAGGAACTTTTTGGTAACTTGTTGCCAAAGGGGGAGAAAAATGTATAGATCATAGGCTTCGAGAGAGAGATTTGCTGCTTTTGTTCTCTCTTGTCTTCTCGGTTAAACTTTGTTTGCTTTTGATTGCTTGAGATACTATGCAATTACCTGTGAGACATTGATGATCATGTGTTTGATCATAAGCTACACTTATGCCTGTTTGATGATATTATCTTACCTATCCTTATATGATCATTCACTTTGCTTGGTGATGAGTGCATGTATTCAATCTTTATTATTTTGAGCGCTCCACCAAGATGTATGTGACATGGAAGAGTAACCCATGAGCCTAATTCCTTGTGCATTTGCAGTCCAAAGCAAATCTTGAAATATGCACAAATTTAGGGGGAGCTCTTGCTTATCACATACTTCTCAAAGCGACGATGTTTTTCAATCTTATTATCATTTGTCGAAGCTTTGATCTATATGTTGTCATCAATTACCAAAAAGGGGGAGATTGAAAGTGCAACTATCACTAGGTGGTTTTGGTAATTCATAACAACATATATCCCTCAAGATATCAAGGACAAAGGATTGGCTCAAGCTCAAAAGCTCAAGACTCTTCATTTTACATTTTAGTGATCCAAGATCACATTGAGTTTATAGGAAAAGCCAATACTATCAAGGAGGGATGAGGTGTTGCTTAATGAGCCTCTTGCTTCATGTGCTTAGTGATATGCTCCAAAACCCTCCACTACTTTCTCACATCCACATATGACCTAAACCTAAAGTTAAACTCGGCCCTACCGATTCTTTCTATCCGGCGCCACCGAGTTCAAATGTCATAGCCACTGCCACAAACCCTAGGCAAATCGGTCTCACCGATAGGGATCTCGGTCTCACCGAGATGGGATTGTAATCTCTCTGTTTCCCTTCGTAACATTTTGGACTAACCAAAGTGAGCGATCGGTCCCACCGAGATTGGAATGTAAACTCTCTGTTTCCCTTTCGTAACTTTTCGGTCTCACCGAAAGAGCGAATCGGTCCCACCGAGTTTACCTGACCAACACTCTGGTTAGCTAATTACCAAATTCGGTCTCACCGAGTTTGTGTAATCGGTCTCACCGAGATTACTTCAAGGTCCTACACATACTTCAAGGTCCTACACATTCACTGCAGCCCACGGCCCCGGCGGGCCGCCACGCTACCACCCCCAAGTTGGCACTTCGAGCAAGACTGCATGGCACGTGGGGCACTACAATGAGGCATTCGGGGCGGCGGCCCTGGAAGCTTATGTGCCCCACATGGTGGATCAAGGGCGCGCACTGGAGGAATACTATGGCTCGTTCCTTGGCCCAGGCTAGGGGGAAGAGACGCCCTCGGGCCTCGGAGTCTCCGGAGAGCCGCCCTCGGGCCTCGGGGGCTCCCGCCCACGCCCAGTGGCAGCACTTAGCTCCGTGCCGGTGAGAAGACGTCAAACACTAGAGTAGGTGCCGGACGTAGCTTTTTTTGCTTTTTTGCCTTTCTCTTGGTTGACGAGTTTCCTCGTTTTGAATTTAAGCTGGATTTGAGCTTGAGACTTGTGTGTGTTCGGGGAAGGGGTGTTTAGTCTCGTTCAAGCAATCTCTCGTGCTCTGGTTTCGGCTTTGCGTCCAAAGTTAGCGTCAGCTGCCTCCCCTCACGAGCCCCTCACGAGCCGGGCCGGGCCGAGCATAGCTACGATCCGGACCACTATCGCCACACCCTCTCAGGAGGTTCTCACCGCAGGATCAACGGGTTCGCTCAGAAGACACTTGGGGCATTGCGACCCCCGCAGGATCGCTCGGGAATCGCCCGGGTCAAAGGTAAACAAGTCAACCGTCCCATCCTAGGGCCAATGACTCAGCATAAGCGTGCATGCGGTGTTATGTCTACAAGGACGCCAACCACAAACCTTTACACGAGGGGCTCCCCCTCCCAAAATGCTCTTACAACCTTCATGGCCAAGCCCGACTATTTTCGCGCAGGGTAAACAGGAGAGGAGACATGCGATCAATCAGACAAATCCCCCAATGCATCTTCAGGGGCACCTCCGGAGTCGTCACTGGCGTCACTGGCATCACCATCACCCACGCCGACGCTGTCATCGGCATTCGGATCGTTCACCACACTGCCTTCATCGGCAGCCACGACCACGCCGTTGTCATCAGTGGTGAAGGCCCTAACAAGGGGGTCCACGTTGTCTTCCACCCATTGCGCCAGGTCGCCCCGGATGGCCACAGGCACCAGTGCGATGGCGGCATCAAAATCAAAGTGGGGGTCCCTGTCCTGAAGATAACTCGAGACGCGAGAGTAAGCACGTCGAAGTAGGACTCAGCTCCTCTCCTCAACAAGCCCGTCAGCCCTGTCAGAGCGGGTCTCCAGCTGCGTCACCATGTTTGTGAAGAACCGGCGATTGCCAGCATAGTTGACCATGCGAGGCTCCGCGACGGTCGCCTCGCAGATGTTGCCCAGGGCAGCGTTGGCCCTTTCCCCGAGCCTTCGGAGCATGGGGCCATGCTCGTGCTCCAAAGTCTACCGCTGGCAGATCTCATCCTCGTTCTGACGCGTAATGGCTTCGGGGCCATCAACCCTCTTTTGGAGGAGGAGCACCTCGACGCGGGAAGAAGCCATCTCCGTCTGTGCTGCGCCAAGGGCGGCCCCGGAGGCGTCCGCACGCCGCGTCACTTCATTCAACTTGGCCTAAGGGCGGTGGTCCTGCCCTCCGCTTCGGCCCTGATCAGCTCCAACCTTCCTCTGTACTCGCGCTCAAGATTTGAGCCAGCCTCCGCCACACGACGGTCAACCTCCTCTTGGACTTGGGCTTCCCGCGCGTCGACTTCATCCTCCGCCTGGGCCACCAGGCGCTCCCTCGTCTCCAACCGCTCGAGGTCAAGATTGCGCTCGGCGGCCTCCAACGTCAGCGCCTCCTCACGCCTCCGGAGCTCCGCCTCGTCATTGGGTGACCCCTTCAACGACACGAGGGCCGCCTGGCGCAGCTCCACTTGCTGCTCTAGAGAGTTGCTCTAGGCTTGGAGCTCCCACGCGTGCTCCTCTGCAGCCTAGCACCGTCGGTCTGCCTCCCGAACTTCCTCAGCGGCTTGGGAGCAGGCCTCCCGCGAGGCCGCCAGCAATGCCTCAGCCTTCACGTTCTCAAGGTCACGCTGGAGGCGTGCAAGGCTGACGGCCACCTTCAGCTTGCGCCTCTTGTCAGTGAGGCGCAGGCCTTCGGCCTCAAGGCGTGCATCCTCGCCAGCAAGCTCCACCCCGAGCTGGTCCACCGCGTCCGCCGCCCTTTGAAGGAACTCCCGGCGAAGGGTGCTGCGCTCCCAGGCCGCCTAAGCACGTCTTCTGCGTCGTCCTCCACCCCTGGCACATCGGAGGGCCATGGGTCGGCACGCCCCCTCTGGGCAGGGGGTTGGGGGCTAGCGCCCTCGTGATGGCCGGGCATGCCCCGCCAGGGACCCGACCTGGTGTTGGTTCGTCCCCCAAGGAAGAATTCAAGATCGACCTCAGCCAGTCATCGTCCACAACCAAGGGAGGAGCTCGGGGCAGGCTGGCTATGCCCCAGGAGAGCTTGTGAAGGGGGGGCATGAGGCGCGCAGGATTAGGATGCTCCGCTGGACGGCTCACTTCTCTGACCCGCACCACGGCAAGGGCGGTACTCGAGCTCGGGGTGCTCAAAATCGGTGGAGAGGGCGAAGCTTGAGGGGATGGATCTTCAGCCGCCTCCATGAACTCGGCCAGAAGGGCCCTGAAAGGCGATGATCAGCTGAAGCAACGGGAAAGTAAGGGACCAAGAAAGGAGAAGACTTACTCATCAATGGCAAAGTACTTCCTGTGCTTCAATAGGCGGCAGGGGTAATCATCACCACCCCAAGGCTTCCTTTCTCTTTTGAAGGGCCTCGAAGTCTATGCAGAAGCGGCCTAGGCGCTCGGCGCAAGGGTCTGTCTGCGGCGAGGAGGAGGCACCAAGGTGATCGGCGCCGGAGGCATCGGCCTGGAGCACACTGCCAGGCGCCGCCTCGTGGAGGATGGCCGGGGCCTCGGGAGCCTCGGCCAGAGGAGCTGCAGGTCGCAACTCCATGCCTGAAGCTGCTCCAGGGCAAGCTTCAGGAGATGCCACCTCAGGAGTTCCATGCAGCGTCATTATCTCGACAGCAGCCCCATCGGCCCCCGGCGGCCCTCGCCTCCCGGCTCCACCACTTGAGGAAGGACCGATGCGGGCAACCAGGAGGGCAACCATAGCAACTGGGTTCTCACGAGGCCCTGTGAGGCCGGCTGGGCGCGACCCCCATTCATCAAAGTCTGGCATCTGCTTCACAAAGTCGGCCCTGCCCGAGCAAAGATACAATAGTGCAGCCCCTTGCCGAAGGCTGCCTGGGTAAGGATCGCCAGTCAAAATCATAAGGACCTTCCTCAGCACTTCGGGCACAGATCTTCCTTCTGGAGCCTCATACGGTCTTCACGCCCCGCAAAGGCCCACATCCGGCAGGAATGACGCTGGAGATGGGCGATGCGGCTCTGAAGGAACTCCTTCACCACCTTGGGCGCCGTCACATCGAGCGCTCTCAAGTTCCCAAAGCGATGCCAGACGAAGGCGAGCCGGGGGCTCGTGAGCATCTCATGGCCCCAGCCCGAGTTGGGGACAGCGCGAGAGGTTGGGTGCGAGAGCAGGGGCTAGGCACTCCGACATCCACATACAGCCACCGCTCTCGGAACCCAGCCGCATGAGGAGGAAGTCTGAAATCGATCCCCAAAGCAGCCACCTCTGGCACGGCAAGGAAGCTCACGCACCCCGAGCACTGAGTGGGGTCGCTCAAGCGCAAAGAGAAGAAGTGGCACAGAAGGGAGCGGAGGTCGAGGTCATCGCTCCGGGCAAGGTCTACATGAGCCGGGGCTGGGGCGAGATCGCCCGGATCTGTCGATCGGAGGGGGCCCTCGTAATTCACCTTGAATACGATGGCGCCTCCTTAATGCTCTTCAAGGTCTTCGGCGAGGAAGGACGTTGGCTGGAATGTTGCCCCGAGAAAGGCGGCTGGGGCATCGTCATGGCGGGGCCCAGGCCCGCCAACCGCTTCCCCAGCGGCTCCTTAGGCAGCAGCGGAGGTGCCAGAGGGTCCAGCGACTCCGCCGAGATTTACGCGACTCCGGAGACGAGCGACGACAGCTATGAGCCCCCGAGCTTGCGTCGGCGCTCGGAGCGGGGCAGCTGTACCAGGCCGTCGACGCCTCTGATCTGGATGAGGTTGGTGCCGGCGCCTGATGGCCCACTATTGATGATGGCGTCTCCCGTAGAGGCGCGCGTAGCTAACGCTCCTTAGGATTATCACGTTTTGCTCCCTGCGAGGAATTGAAGTACCACCCCACTGGGGTATGTAAGGCGAAGGCCATGTCTTTTGTGAATATATATCCTTATTATGAATTGATACGAGACGCTAGTCCTGTCCCGGCTTGGCTCCCCCTTTCTTTCCTCACGAGGGCTTGGTGCTCTAGGCTAACAGGTCCCGGTCCCCAGGCAAGCTTCAGTCGTCGCTGGTATGCCAGGTCGCGATGTCGTGGTCAAGGCCAGGAGGGGAGCGGCCCGAGGTCCAGTAAGAGCCCCTGAGTCGCGATGCTCAGGAGGTCCCCTGTAGCGCTCAAGCAGCCTCTACTGGGTAAGAAAGATAGGCAACATTGCCGTTACAGCGCTGCAGTGGGCGAGGGTTTAGCGCTGAGTCGAATCAGTTTTAGTGTGACTTATCTTGTCGGTTCGGAGTAGTTTCCGGTGAAGTGCCGGGCCTGCGTGGCGGCAGCTGAGGTTTTGCTAGGTCAAGCCTTCACGAGCTCCTTCCCTCTCCCCCACACTTTCCTTCATGCTCTACGTCCTCAAGTCCCGGCCCTCGAGCGAGCTCAGCCGCCACTGGTATGACAGGTCGCGATGCCGTGGGTCAAGGCTAGGGGGTGAGGGCTGGAGAGCCAGTAAGAGCCCATGAGTCGCGATGCTCAGATGCCCCCCTTTTAATGTGCAAGTGGATTGTGCCAGAGAGAAGGAGAGGAGGCTCACATCATGCCCAGCGTTACTCCTGGAGCGGATCCTGCATACCAATCACGAGAGAAAGCAAGGTCTGTTGTTGCGGTTGCCAGCCAACCATTGGTCGCTCCGAGGGAGTGATTGAGGCACTGAGGGCCCGGTGAGGTGGCACCTTGCGGGGCTGCCGCGGCCAGAGCTCGATCGCTCAGATTTATCGGCGTTGCAGGGACGGACCCATGAGCAAGTGTCGTGCCAGAGCGAGCGGCTCCAAAGGTACGTGTGAATCGAGCAGGTGATTAGGTCGAGCACGTTAAGCATGAAGGAGCAAATCCATTTAGATAGATGCAGAAAAAGGCAAATGCCGCTGGGTCAGGCCCGAGTTGCTTGGGGATAATGCAGCCCGAGGGGCGCCCCCGATGTCGGTGTCAAAACCGGCGGATCTCGGGTAGGGGGTCCCGATCTGTACGTCTTAGGCTGATGGTAACAGGAAGCAAGGGACACAATGTTTACCCAGGTTTGGGCCCTCTTGATGGAGGTAAAACCCTACTTCCTGCTTGATTAATATTGAAGATATGTGTAGTACAAGAGTAGACCTACCACGAGGTCATAGAGGCTAAACCCTAGGAGCTAGAATATGATGGTATGATTGTAATTGTGATCGGTCTTCTAAGGACCATCCTCTCCGGTTTATATAGACACCGGAGAGAGCTAGGGTTTACATGGAGTCGGTTACAAGGAAGGAAATATAATATCCGGATCACCAAGCTTGTCTTCCACGCAAAGGAGAGTCCCATCCGGACATGGGCCGAAGTCTTGAGTCTTGTATCTTCACGCTTCAATAGTCCGGACGATGTATATAGTCCGGCTGTCTGGATACCCCCTAATCGAGGACTCCCTCAGTAGCCCCTGAACCAGGCTGCAATGACGATGGGTCCGGCGCGCAGTCTTGTCTTCGGCATTGCAAGGCGGGTTCCTCCCTCCGAATACTCCAAAGTTATTATCGAACACGTAAACCGTGTCCGGATCTGCAAGAGGATCTTCACACACCATTGTAGGGAACATAGCATAAATCCGATCTGCTGGCGATCTTTGTACGTCGTGCCCTTGCATCATGGCCTGGTCCAATACAAATTGGCGTTTCCTGCCCCACCTCGACTCGAGTTGCGAGGCGGTTTTATTGGCACGTCCTGCCAAAGCAGAGATCGTGTTCCTCCTTTTACGGGATCTTTCATCAATACGGGCGTGTGTGACCCTACGGCGACCGTTGGTATGACTCTGTGTATTTTAGATGAGTCTCAAGCGGTCACCCTGAGGACTCTTTGTCGGCGTTCTGGGAACGGGGGTCCCCAGACTTGCCTTCCCGCGGCCTGCGGCATGGCTCAAGGGGCAGCCCAGCACGGCCCACCTTCATCAGCACGAGCTCAAGACCCTCGCAAGGGGCCAAGCCTCGCGGGGTGGACGACAAGGAGCCTCCACTGGCGCGGCCTTGTCAGGCTGGCTCGCGAGGAGGCGGAGAGATCAAGGCGGGGTACCACATGAGGTGCCCATGACGCTAGCCATGACGACTAAGGGCGCCAGGCGGGCGCCAGCCCGTGCAGTGTCCCCCTTTCCTCTTTGGTGCAAAGGGAGCAAGCGTAGGCGAGAGCATCAAGCAAAGGCATCCATTTCGGTGTAACAAGACCAAGACCAGCAGAACGACAGGATGGAGGTCATCATGGATCCCAAGCCGGCGTCACCACCAGAGCCTTTGGCAGGCGAGGACCAACTTTAGTCAGGATAAGTGTACTAAATGCTCCCCTTCAAAATGGCCAATTGTTGGTGCCCTTCCATCTCAATATTTGGGAAGAGGCCCAGGGCCTTTGCCTATAAATAGGACTAGCCACCCACAAGGTAGAGGCACCTAGCGATCTGGTCATCACCAGGAAACCAGTAGAGAGAGCGACTGAACTCCCCCCAAAGGTTCATCGCACCAGCCAAGAACAGACCCTCGCGAGGCTGTTCTTCCTTGTATTGTTCATCATCAGCCCAAGAGGCAATCCACCACACCACACACTGGAGTAGGGTATTACACCACAATGGTGGCCTGAACCAGTATAAACTCTGTGTCTCTTGTGTTGTTCCTTTGATTGCTTAGATCATAGCGAGGCAGTGAGGTGCAGGTAGGTAGAGGGCGAAATCTCCGCGCGCACCCCAGTGTTCGAATCTAGAGGGTCTGCCAGAACCCAAAATCCGACATTTGGCGCGCCAGGTAGGGGGTGCGCCGGAGCTTCTCCTTCTGCCGACCCGCTCTCCGCCGACACCATGACTCGCCCTATGATGAGCGGCACGCCGCCCGCTCCGGTTGTTGGCACTAGCGCGGGGGCCAGGGGGCTCCAAGCCTTGGCCCCGGCCTTGCGACAGGTGCGGTGGCCGGACAAGTTACCGACGGCTTCCGTGGCCCCTTGGGAAGAGCTGCACAACCTCTTCCTCCCCAGGCACTCTGCACCGGCGCCCCCGGTCGTCGCGGCCCTCCTGGGCGGCTCACAGGCGCCACCTTCGGGCCGCCACGTCAGGCCATTCGTCCGCCAGGTCGGTGCTGCCTCCACGCGGCAGGGGGCTCCTTCAGGTCGGTCGGTGCCCAAGGCCGATCTGGCCTTCAGCTCGAAGGACCACCCCTCCAACTCGGCCTGCTCTGGCGCTCTCCCGATGTTGTGCACTCCCACCATCTGCCAGGTGGCCGTCACCAGTACTCTCATCAACGGCGGCTCGGGCCTCAGCGTGCTCTCGATTGAAGCCTTCAGCCTCCTCCACACACCACCAGAGCGGCTTCGGCCCAGCCGGCCCTTCTTGGGCGTCGGGGGCGGGTCCTCCAGCTCCCTGGGGCAGATCCGTCTCCCGGTAACCTTCGGCACCTACGACAACTTCCGCACGGAGCTAATCGACTTCGACATCACCCCCATCGGCCTCCCATACAACGCCATCCTCATCTACCCGGCGCTGGCCCGATTCATGGCTGCGACTCACCCGGCGTACAACTTCATGAAAATGCCCGGGAGCAGCAGCGTCCTCACCATGTGCGGAGACACCGGGGATGCATTGCAAGTGCTCAAGCTCACCTTCAAGGCGGCGGCGGCGGTGCAACCCGCCGACTCGGACGCCCCTGAGCCCAAGGGGGCTGCGCCGACAAAGAAGAAGCAGTTTTTCACCCAAGACAATGTAGAAACCAAGCAGATGCTGGTTGACGAGGACGGATCCACTGACGCCACCTTCACCATAGGCGCCAACCTCGAGCCCGAGCAGGAGGAGGCCCTGGTCAAGTTCCTGCGCGCGAACAAAAAGGTATTCGCATGGGAGCCCGATCAGCTGGCGGGGATCCGTAGAGGCGTAATCGAGCACCACCTCAATGTGTGCCCCAATGTCCGACCCGTGAAGCAAAAAGCAAGGCGGCAGTCCATGGAAAAGCAGGCTTTCATCGTCCAAGAGACCCGCAAGTTGGAGGCTGCGGGGGACATTCACGAGGTTCGGTACCCGGATTGGTTGGCCAACCCAATCGTTGTGCCGAAGAAAGGGGGGAAGGAACGTATGTGTGTTGACTTCACCGACCTCAACAAAGCTTGCCCGCAGGATCCGTTTCCGCTCCCCCGCATCGATCAGATCGTCGACTCCACCGCCGAGTGCGACCTGTTGTGTTTCTTGGATGCCTTCTCTGGGTATCACCAGATCAAGATGGCGGTAGAAGATGTGGAAGAAATGGCCTTCCTAACCCCGTCTGGGGTGTACTGCTACACATGCATGCCGTTTGGGTTGCGCAATGCGGGGGCGACCTTTCAGCGGCTGATGCACATCACCTTGGGCCCGCAGCTCGGGAAGAACGTTGAGGCTTACTGTAGGACCTTGAGAAGAGGTGTCTAGATGGGGTGATTAGACACTAAGAGCCAAAGTTGCAATTTTTAAGTTTCTTTAAAGTTTAAGTGGAGTTTAGGCACAAGTTTAACATTCACAACACATATCAAGCAAGCATGCAAAGAGTATATGAGCAGCGGAAAGTAAAGCATGCAACTTGCAAGAATGTAAAGGGAAGGGATTGGAGGATTCAAACGCAATTGGAGACACGGATGTTTTTGGCGTGGTTCCGATAAGTGGTGCTGTCGTACATCCACGTTGATGGAGACTTCAACCCACAAAGGGTAACGGTTGCGCGAGTCCACGAAGGGCTCCACCCACGAAGGGTCCACGAAGAAGCAACCTTGTCTATCCCACCATGGTCGTCGCCCACGAAGGACTTGCCTCACTAGCGGTAGATCTTCACGAAGTAGGCGATCTCCTTGCCCTTACAAACTCATTGGTTCAACTCCACAATCTTGTCGGAGGGTCCCAAGTGACACCTAGCCAATCTAGGAGACACCACTCTCCAAGAAGTAACAAATGGTGCGTTGATGATGAACTCCTTGCTCTTGTGCTTCAAATGATAGTATCCTCAACACTCAACTCTCTCTCATAGGATTTGGATCTTGTGGAAAGAGGGTTTGAGTGGAAAGCAACTTGGGGAAGGCTAGAGATCAAGATTCATATGGTAGGAATGGAATATCTTGGCCTCAACACATGAGTAGGTAGTTCTCTCTCAGAAATAGGATGCTGGAAGTGTAGGTTCAGTCTGATGGCTCTCTCCACGAATGAAGAGGAGGTGGAGGGGTATATATAGCCTCCACACAAAATCTAACCATTACACACAATCTACCACACTCGGGGGACCGAATTGTTAAACTCGGTCAGACCGATTTAGCAAATAATGTGACCGTTAGGGTTTTCGGTGGGACCGGAATGCAACTCGGTGGGACCGACTCGGTTTGGGTTAGGGCATAATGTAATCTCGGTAAGACCGATTACACAAACTTGGTGGGACCAATTTTGGTAATAAGCTTTCCAGACAGTTGGTCAGGCAAACTCGGTTTGACCGATTATCAAACTCGGTGGGACCAATTTTGATAATAAGTTAACCAGAGAGTTGGCATGTAATCTCGGTAGTACCGATTGCTCAAACTCGGTGAGACCGATTTTGATAATGGACATACACAGAGAGATTACAATCCCATCTCGGTGAGACCAAGATCCCTATCGGTGAGACCGATTTGCCTAGGATTTGTGGCATTGGCTAAGATATCCAAACTCGGTGGCGCCGGATAGAAAGAATCAGTGGGGCCGAGTTTGACTTTAGGTTTAGGACATATGTGTGGAAGTGGGAAAGAAGTTGAGGGTATTTGGAGCATATCACTAAGCACTTGAAGCAAGAGGCTCATTAAGCAACACCTCATCCCTCCTTGATAGTATTGGCTTTTCCTATAGACTCAATGTGATCTTGGATCACTAAAATGTAAAATGAAGAGTCTTGAGCTTGAAGCTTGAGCCAATCCTTTGTCCTTAGCATCTTGAAGGAGTTCCCACATCCTTTAGTCCATGCCACTCCATTGTTGAACTTATCTGAAACATACTAGATAAAAGTGTTAGTCCAACAAGAGATATGTTGTCATTAATTACCAAAACCACCTAGGGAGCACTTGTGCTTTCAATCTCCCCCTTTTTGGTAATTGATGGCAACATACATCAAAGCTTTACATAAAGATATAAGGAATAGAAAGTAAAGCTTTGGAAAGACATGTAACAAGCATAGGCTCCCCCTACATGTATGCAATCATGTGAATATGAAATATAGAAGCATGTGATAGCATAACCATGATAGAGCAGGCAATGTGTTACATGTATCTTGGCTATATGCATCAGAGCAAAAAGTATTAAAGAGAATACCTTCATGTCCATGAGTCCTTCTTGCAAACAGTATGTACATTAGCAAGAATTCCTCATACACATGATTGTGATGCATATACTTACCTTGTAGTCTTGAGTTGGCTTAGGATGAAATGAACCTGCGTAAACAAGGTTAGATAACACAGATACATCTACTAGCCAGAGCAAATAGAAGAAACCACAAGAATACCAAGACTGGGATGACATGTAGAGAGTGAGTACTGAGTACCACATTGGATTAGACATGTCCTCAGGAGTAAAGATATGCAATGAATTTAATTGATCTCTTTCCCTTAGATGTCTTGCTCCCCCTGAATCTAACATGGGATACTGGGAGAAGATAGGGAACAGAAAGTCAGCGCTGAAGGAAAACAGAGCTGAAAGATATGAATGATGATCAGAGCTAAAGCTCAGAGCTAATGTATGCTAATGCAAAATGAGCACAACAGATCATATGAACATGTCTCTCCCCTCAAGAAGACGTGTGGACATCTCTCCTCTTGAACACCAAGCATCTGGGATCCTTGAGAAATACTTTCTACTAGTATTCTCTCACCCTAGAGATCTCTCTCTCTCCCTGAAGGATCTCTCTCCCCCTATGAGATGTGATATCTCTCTAAATGATAAGCTTTGATGTGATCTCTCTCTCCCCCTTTGACATCAATTTCCAAGAAGGGCTTGATAAAGATGTAGTCTCTCTCTCCCTCTGGAATTTGTCGTGAATGGGTTTGATCCTTGAGTCACAACATAAAGAAATGATAAAAATGTGATGCTTGTAGAGGACAAGATTTATTGAGTGGAACTGGATCAGAAGAAACACAGAATATGTGGCAAAGAGTTTTTCCTGTTATGAAATCGGTGGCACCGAGTGGTATGCTTCGGTCGTACCGAAAAGATACGGTTGGACCAAAAATAATATATCGGTGTAACCGAGTTCATCGCAGAGAAAACACTTGTCACCTCAGCTCACTAGACTAGTAAGATCTCACAGAGATTTGCAAGGAATTAACTGAATGATATGCAAGGAATTAGATGCAGAAAATGCAGAGAAAACAGAAAGAAATCTAGATGAAGTTTTTTTTTGAAAGGGGAAACACAAATGCATGATACAAATGCAAAAACTCAGAAAAGAACACAGGAGAACTTCATCTACAGATGGTCGGCGACAAAGTCACCTATGTTAGAGCATATTGACTTAGGAGTCAAGTGAGATCACTCGATCATAGGCCATACTCATCGTTTAAGCTCAAAATGGGGTTGCCATTTTTCGTTTAAGCATCTTGATGTATTCACATCTTGTCGAGTTGCTTTAACTCATGACTCGGAGTAAAGCTTCTCTAATATGGAATAGCATACCTTGGTTGGTGGTGTTGTCCATGTAGTTGAACTTGCGTGGGTTTCTCAAGGTTGATGTGGCTCATCAAGAATTTGGAGCACCACTTGGAATTTGAGTCCATCTACCTACATGGGTTAGTTCTTGCAAGGAGGAGCACTTGTATATCCAAAAATGACAATCATGAAACTCAACATAGAATTTGTCAAAGGATATGTTTGAATGGTTTCGTGATTCCTTGTTTTCAACCACCTTGTGTAGAGACTTGGTGATGTAGAGATTGCTCAAGATGTGAGTAGGTTACAATATGGAGTTTGATTCAACCAAGTACCTACATGGGTTAGATAACAAGGAAGATACAAATATATCCAAGACATAAGTTTTTCATCATAAGAGAAATATCAAGGATTAGTCATAAGCTCATGTCTTGCATGTGTCCAATGGAGTTTCTACTCCAAGTTTGAAGAATCAATGATGTACAATTCTCCTCTTAACCTGCAAAACAATTTCTCATCAAGAGGTTTAGTGAATATATCCACTAATTCCTTTTCGGTGCGAACATGCTTAAGATCAATGTCACCCTTAGCAACATGATCTTGAATGAAATGATGACGAACTTCAATATGCTTAGTTCGAGAATGTTGCACAGGATTATGACCAATTTTGATAGCACTTTCATTATCACAAAGCAATGGAACATGTCTCACATATATCCCATAATCTTTAGGAGTTTGGGTCATCCAAAGTAATTGAGCACAACATGAACCAGCGGCAATATATTCAGCTTCGGCGGTGGATAAGGATACTGAGTTTTGTTTCTTGGAGGACCAAGACACAAGAGATCTACCAAGAAATTGACAAGTACCCGAAGTGGACTTTCTATCAACCTTGTCTCCGGCATAGTCCGAGTCGGAATAGCCAACAAGATCGAAAGAGGCCCTCTTAGGATACCAAATGCCAAAATTTGGTGTATGGATTAAGTATCTCATTGTCCTTTTCACGGCCTTAAGATGACATTCTTTAGGAGCAGCTTGATATCGTGCACACATGCACACACTTAGCATAATATCGGGACGTGAAGCACATAGATATAACAATGAACCAATCATAGAGCGATAAACCTTTTGATCAACCGGTTCACCATCTTTGGTCAAATCAAGATGTCCACTAGTAGGCATGGGTGTAGACATACCTTTGCATTCTTGCATATTGAACTTCTTGAATAAGTCCTTAGTGTACTTCGTTTGAGAGACAAAAGTACCTTCCTTAGTTTGCTTGATTTGCAACCCAAGAAAGAATTTGAGTTCACTCATCATAGACATCTCAAACTTCTCCAACATTAGCTTCCCAAACTTTTCACTAAAATGAGGGTTAGTTGAACCAAATATAATATCATCAACATAAATTTGGCACACAAAGAGTTCACCATTAACCCTTTTAGTAAAAAGAGTAGAATCAATTTTCCCAATTTCAAAGCCTTTTTCAATGAGGAACTTGGTCAAGCATTTATACCATGCTCTAGGAGCTTGTTTAAGTCCATAAAGAGCTTTGTGAAGTTTGTAAACATGATTGGGTTTCTTAGGATTGACAAAGCCGGGAGGTTGTTTAACATAAACTTCCTCCTCTATTTCACCATTTAGAAAAGCACTTTTAATGTCCATTTGGTACAAGGTGATATCATGGTGATTAGCATAGGCAAGTAAGATGCGAATGGACTCAAGTCTAGCAACGGGGGCGTAAGTCTCACCATAGTCCATACCTTCGACTTGTGTGTAGCCTTGGGCGACGAGACATGCTTTGTTGCAAACTACTTGTCCATCTTCATCTTGCTTGTTGCGAAACACCCATTTGGTACCGATGATATTGTGGTTGTTGTCGGGCTTCTCAACCAATGTCCAAACTTGGTTCCTCTCAAAGTTGTGTAGCTCTTCATGCATAGCATTTATCCAATTCGGATCTTCCAATGCTTCTTCGACCTTCATAGGTTGAATGCTAGAGATGAAAGAATAGTTTTCACAAAAGTTAGCTAAACAAGTTTTAGAGCGAGTGATTCTCCCGGTTTGAATGTCATTGTAGATTTGCTCGACAGGACGGTCTTTAGCAATTCTTGCTCGAACTCGTGAAAGCTTTTGCTTGGGTCTTCGTTGAACATCTTCTTCATCATGTTCTTCTTCTTGGCCTTCTTCATTGTTGGTGTTGTCGTTCTCTTGTCGTGGTGGAGAAGGTGGTTGTTGACGTTCGTCTTGATGCACTTCCTCGTTTTCTTCATCTTGGTGTGTCCCACTTGTGGATGCTTCCGTATCAACTCTTAGTTCACCTTGTCGTGAAGTAGAAGCTTCCACTTGGACAGACGAAGTACTCTCCTTCACCTCCGTTGGACGGACCTTGCCAATAGACAAGTCTTGGATTGCTTCTGAAGGATCTTTGTCTACTACATCAATTGGCAATTGCTCTACTTGCGAGCCGTTAGATTCATCAAACTTCACATCTACCGTCTCTTCAACCTTTAGGGTGAAATTGTTGTTGACACGGTAAGTGTGAGAGTTTGAGCCATAACCTAGTAGGAAACCTTCATGAGACTTAGGAGCAAATTTAGAACGACGATGCTTATCAAGAATGTAGCACTTTGAGCCGAATACTCGAAAGTATCCAACTTGGAGTTTGTTACCGGTGAGTAGCTCGTATGCCGTCTTGCCGAGTAGCTTGTAAAGATACAAGTGATTTGTTGCATGACAAGCTGTCTCAACCTCTTCTACCCAAAAGTGCTTCGGCGTCTTGTACTCATCAAGCATCGTTCTCGCCATTTCGATGAGCGTCCAGTTCTTCCTCTCAAGAACAACATTTTGTTGAGGTGTGTACGTAGCCGAGAACTCGTGTGAAATCCCTTCTTCGTCAAGAAAGGTGTCCACATTTGCGTTCTTGAACTCTGTTTCGTTGTCGCTGTGAACCTTCTTGATCTTCACTTCAAATTGGTTTTGGGCCTTCCTAGCGAAGTTTTTGAAGATCTTTTGGACCTGCGATTTATCATCGAGCAAGAACACCCAGGTAAATCTGGAAAAATCATCGACTATAACTAGACCAAAAGAATTTCCACCGAGACTCTTGTAAGAGTTGGGACCAAAGAGATCCATGTGAAGGAGCTCGAGTGGCCTCTTCGTAGTCATGATGTTATTCACGGGATGCCTTCCTCCAACCTGTTTACCTGCCTGACAAGCACTGCAAAGTCTATCCTTATCAAATATGACATCATTAACTCCAAGGATATGATTTCCCTTAATAAGCTTGTCAAGGTTTCTCATGCCAACATGACCTAATCGTCTATGCCATAACCAACCTTTTGAGGATTTAGCAATGAAGCAAGTTTTAGGTTGGGCCTTTTTAGTGAAATCAACAATGTAAAGATCACCTCTACGTATACCGGTAAAGACCATTTTATGATTGTCTCGACGAAACACTTGGCAATCAACTTCAGTAAATAAGACATTGAAACCAAAGTCAGCGAGTCTAGATACTGAAAGTAAGTTGTGTCCAAGAGATTCAACGAGCATGACATATTGTATGGAGCTATCATGTGAGATGGTCACCTTACCGAGGCCAACCACCTTACCCTTTGAGTTGTCACCGAAAGTGACATACTTTCGAGGACTATCATTATCAGCAAGCTCACGAAACATGTCTTTATCTCCAGTCATGTGATCGGTACATCCACTGTCAAGGACCCATTCCTTTCCTCCTGACATATATCCCCGAAGATTTGCCATAAGACCAAAATGTCTCATTGCATCATCAAGATTGAAGTCACTGTCATCATCCTCATCATAGTATCCATGTTCAACATCGTCATGTGGTGGATGAAATCCTAGACAGGGTGATTCATTAGAATGAGTTTGACAATGATCTTGTCTATGAATTTTTATAGCTTCGGAAATAATATCACTAATAATACCAACATTTCCTTTGGCACGCATAAGGTTTGTAAGCTCAAATAGACGATCACCAAACATAGGATCACTAGTATTCATTTTATTCAAAGCAATAGACTTATGGAGAATTTCATCTAGATTTTTCAAAGAATAATCAGGAAATCGTTCCTCAAGAAATTTCCATATAGTGTAGGCACACTCAAGAGTAGGCAGTTTTATAATCAAGTTTCTAGGCAAGCCTCTAGTGATAAGATTAATAGTTCTAACATTCCTAATCATGTCAATAGACTCATCAAGGGTAGGATGCATAGGATCAACACAAGGTGCACAAGGACTAGCAATGTACTTGTTCAAATGATATTGATTGACAATAACAAGCATCTCATTTTTTCACTCATGAAAATACTCTCCATCAAGAATAGGCACTCTATGTCTAAGACTCCCCAAAGTAGACTCATCCATCTTCCTCCAATGGTGATTAAACCAAGGCAATGGAGACCAAAGCTCTGATACCACTTGTAGGATGTTGAGAAGAGGTGTCTAGAGGGGGGGTGATTAGACACTAAGAGCCAAAGTTGCAGTTTTTAAGTTTCTTTAAAGTTTAAGGGGAGTTTAGGCACAAGTTTAACATTCACAACACATATCAAGCAAGCATGCAAAGAGTATATGAGCAGCGGAAAGTAAAGCATGCAACTTGCAAGAATGTAAAGGGAAGGGATTGGAGGATTCAAACGCAATTGGAGACACGGATGTTTTTGGCGTGGTTCCGATAGGTGGTGCTATCGTACATCCACGTTGATGGAGACTTCAACCCACGAAGGGTAACGGTTGCACGAGTCCATTGAGGGCTCCACCCACGAAGGGTCCACGAAGAAGCAACCTTGTCTATCCCACCATGGCCGTCGCCCACGAAGGACTTGCCTCACTAGCGGTAGATCTTCATGAAGTAGGCGATCTCCTTGCCCTTACAAACTCCGTGGTTCAACTCCATAATCTTGTCGGAGGCTCCCAAGTGACACCTAGCCAATCTAGGAGTACCCACTCTCCAAGAAGTAACAAATGGTGCGTTCATGATGAACTCCTTGCTCTTGTGCTTCAAATGATAGTCTCCCAAACACTCAACTCTCTCTCATAGGATTTGGATCTAGTGGAAAGAGGGTTTGAGTGGAAAGCAACTTGGGGAAGGCTAGAGATCAAGATTCATATGGTAGGAATGGAATATCTTGGCCTCAACACATGAGTAGGTAGTTCTCTCTCAGAAATAGGATGCTGGAAGTATAGGTTCAGTCTGATGGCTCTCTCCATGAATGAAGAGGAGGTGGAGGGGTATATATAGCCTCCACACAAAATCTAACCATTACACACAATCTACCAAACTCGATCGGAGCGAATCGTTAAACTCGGTCAGACCGATTTAGCAAATAATGTGACCGTTAGGGTTTTCGGTGGGACCGGAATGCAACTCGGTGGGACCGACTCAGTTAGGGTTAGGGCATAACGTAATCTCGGTAAGACCGATTACACAAACTCGGTGGGACCGATTTTGGTAATAAGCTTTCCAGAGAGTTGGTCAGGCAAACTCGGTTTGACCGATTATCAAACTCGGTGGGACCGATTTTGATAATAAGTTAACCAGAGAGTTTGCATTGTAATCTCTGTAGTACCGATTGCTCAAACTTGGTGAGACCGATTTTGATAATGGAAATACACAGAGAGATTACAATCCCATCTCGGTGAGACCGAGATCCCTATCGGTGAGACCGATTTGCCTAGGGTTTGTGGTAGTGGCTAAGATATCCAAACTCGATGGCGCCGGATAGAAAGAATCAGTGGGGCCGAGTTTGACTTTAGGTTTAGGACATATGTGTGTAAGTGGGAAAGAAGTTGAGGGTATTTGGAGCATATCACTAAGCAGTTGAAGCAAGAGGCTCATTAAGCAACACCTCATCCCTCCTTGATAGTATTGGCTTTTCCTCTAGACTCAATGTGATCTTGGATCACTAAAATGTAAAATGAAGAGTCTTGAGGTTGAAGCTTGAGCCAATCCTTTGTCCTTAGCATCTTGAAGGAGTTCCCACATCCTTTAGTCCATGCCACTCCATTGTTGAACTTATCTGAAACATACTAGATAAAAGTGTTAGTCCAACAAGAGATATGTTGTCATTAATTACCAAAACCACCTAGGGAGCACTTGTGCTTTCACTTACGTTGATGATATTGTGGTGAAGTCTCGCGAGGCCAAGACCCTGATCCAAGACCTGGAGGAAACCTTCGCGAGCCTCAGTGCCGTGAGCCTGCGGCTCAATCCAGAGAAGTGTGTGTTTGGGGTCCCCTCAGGCAAGCTCTTGGGCTTCCTTGTGTCCCACCGAGGCATCGAGGCTAACCTAGAAAATGTCAAGGCGGTCGAGGACATGAGCCCGCCAAAGACCCTCAGAGAAATGAAGAAGCTCACTGGGCGCGTGACAGCACTGGGATGCTTCATCTCCAAGTTGGGGGAGCGAGCGCTGCCTTTCTTCCAGCTGATGAAGAAAAAGGGACACTTCGAATGGACTGAAGAGGCAGACAAGGCATTCCAAGACCTCAAGAGGTACCTAACCAGCCCTCCGGTAATGGTGGCCCCGCGCCCTCAGGAGCCCCTGGTGCTCTACCTTGCAGCCACTCCCTACTCCGCCAGTGCAGCCCTAGTGGCGGTTAGGGAGGAGCGTCGGAACAAAGCCACGGCATCTGCCCGGGTCGAGGCGAAGCGTGAACAAGGAAAACCCGCAGAGACCGCTGCCACGGCCAAGAAGGATCAGCCGCCGCTGGGGGACACACTCAAGACAGTGGAAACCCCTCCCCCTAGCGACCAGCTACTGGGGGCTCCCCTGTCTCAGGAGGCGCCACTGTCTCCGGAGGGCGCCATCGACACCAGCGTTCCCAACCTCGTTGAACATCCTGTGTACTTCGTCAGCACAGTGTTGCGGGACGCAAGGGCGCGGTACCCCATGCCTCAGAAAGTTCTCCTCGTGCTATTGGTGGCCTCGCGCAAGCTGCGGCATTATTTTCAGGGCCACCCCATCAAGGCTGTCTCAGCGTACCCTTTGGAAAGGGTGCTCAGGAGCCCTAACTCAGCTGGAAGAGTCGCTGAGTGGAACATTGAACTGCAAGCATTTCAGCTCGAATTTAGCACAAGCAGAGTCATCAAGGGGGCCGCCTTGGCAGATTTTGCAGCGGAGTGGACGGAGGCGCCGGGCCTCAAGGCTGATGAAGATCGATCCCTCTCCCCGGGAAGCAAGGCACTGGACGGTTGGGTCATGTACTTCGACGGGGCGTTCTCCAGGCACGGCGCGGGGGCTGGTGTGGTGCTTATATCTCCTACCCAAGACAAGCTCTACTACGCCATGCAGCTCTGTTTCCAGCACGGAGAAAAGGTCTCCAACAACATAGCAGAATACGAAGGCTTGATAGCAGGGCTAAAGGCCGCGGCCACCCTTGGAGTAAAGCGTCTTACCATCAAAGGTGATTCACAACTCCTCGTCAACTTCTCCAACAAAGTATACGAGCCGAGGGATGAGCACATGGAAGCCTACCTTGCTGAGGTCCGCAGGATGGAGAAGCAGTTCTGGGGGCTGGAGTTACAGCACATGCCCCGTGGCACCAATCAGGAGGCCGATGACATCGCCAGACGAGCATCCAGACGACTACCTCAGGAGCCTGACGTCTTCGAAGAGCGGCTCTTCAAGCCCTCGACCACGCCATCACTGTCAAGCGCGGCGCAGCCTCGGGGGGAGCTCCCCAGCCGCCAACCTCGGGAGCCCCGGTCTGTGGCCCGGCCTCAGGGGCGTGTCTGCTCTTGACAATGGAGCCTCGGGAGGGGTGCTGGATCACGGAGCTCTGGAGCTATCTGACGCAAGGGATCTTGCCAGAGAGGGAAGAGGAAGCGGAGCCCGTGGCGCGCCAGGCCACAGCATACTACATCAGGGATGGAGAGCTCTACCGAAGGCGACCGAATGATGTGTCCCTACGCTGCATCTCCAGGGAGCAAGGGAAGGAACTGCTGGCGGATATACACAGTGGGGACTGTGGGCATCATTCATCATCGCGGACCCTCGTTGGCAAGGCGTTCTGCAGTGGGTTCTATTGGCCCACTGCGCTCAATGATGCCGTCAAACTGGTGAAGGCTTGCGAGACCTGCTAGTTCCACGCCAAGCAGATCCATCAGCGAGCTGGAGGTCTGCAAACTATACCCCTCTCATGGCCATTCGCAGTCTGGGGGCTGGATATGCTGGGCCCATTTCCTCAGGCGCCAGGGGGCTACCGCTACCTCTACGTCGCCGTGGACAAGTTCACTAAGTGGGCTGAAGTGGAAGCCGTCCGCACCATCCCTGCAGGGTCTGCGGTCAAGTTCATCAAGGGCATCGTGAGCCGGTTCGGGGTGCCGAACCGCATCATCATCGACAACGGTTTGCAGTTCACCAGTAACCTCTTCAAAACATACTGTGCTAACCTTGGAACACAGATATGCTACGCTTCAGTGGTGCACCCCCGGAGCAACGGTCAGGCCGAGCGGGCCAACGCGGAGGCCTTGAGGGGCCTCAAGACCAGGACATTCAAGAAGAAGTTGGAGGCTTGCGGCCGAGGTTGGTACGGCGAGCTCCGGTCCGTGTTGTGGTCCATCCGCACGACTGCGACCAAGCCAACTGGTGAGACCCCATTCTTCCTGGTCTACGGAGCTGAAGCGGTCCTCCCTCACGAGGTCAGACGTCGTTTCGCGCGGGTCCTGGCGTTCGACGAGGTGCAGCAGGGAGACTCGAACTGCCCCCAGAGCTCACATCTCGCGCTTCACCGGGGCGCGACGGCGGCCAGACCCGCTACCTCCCTCCAGGCGGGCGCGGCGGCGCGGAGGCTGATCGCGGCCACCACTGGAGGAGCCGCTGCTCGAAGAAGAGCCATCGAAGCTCGATGAACCTAGACCGCCACCTGCCGAGCACGCGCTGTTGTCTTCATCATCGCCGGGTCTAGACCCACGGCCGCGGTAGTCATTCTCAGGACAACACCCAGCACGGCGACCATCTTCCCCGAACACCCTCACGTAGAGGGTTGCATCGCCATCGAACTTGAAGTGCAGGGTGCACCGCCGGATCAGACCAGGCGCGCAGGCAAACGTTTGCCAGACGCGGGTCAGGGCCAAGCTCCCGGCTGCAAAGACCTCCAGCGAAGCCCAGGAAGCTCGGCCGCAGCAACCGTCCGCCTGAAGCCAGAGGCCACCCGGGGCGCTAGTAGGAAGCTCACCTAGGAGGAAGCGAGGAAGTTGGAGCCGGGTGCTGGTCGGTTCCGCCTCCCACACAACAAACTCCGGTAGTACCTCGGCCGAGTGGGAGCGCAGCCTAGGGGGTTGTGCGGCCATAGCGCGTCCCCCAGTAGCGGCAGGCCGCCCTTCACCACGCGGAAGGTCGCCTCCGCGACCGTGGGGAGCCGCCATGGGAGTCGCAGGGTGTTTGCGGGGACGGCCTTGACCATGCTTGGGTGGAGGAGAGTCAAGCTCCACCTGGCGGGCCTTCCCTTTCTCCGCGGCTGAGAACCTCTTTGGCGGAGCCATGAAGAAGGAAGAGAAGCAAGAGGGGATGGACCGGAAGGGCAGGCGCCCTCCCGTACTTATACCCAGAGGAGGCCAACCGCCGGCCCCCACGATCACAGGTAATCATGACCCGCTTTACACGCAGGGACTTGTCAGCTCGCGCAGTTGCCGAGGCGTCGTGGGGAGCGGAGCCGCCCACGTCCAATCAACCGCCATGCGGCGCCCAAGGCCGCAGGCTAATAGGGCCCGCGACACTTCGCACTTGCCCCTTCGCTTCTCTACTCAGCCAAGTTCGGGCGCGCCTTGGGCCCGGGGGCTACTGTCGGCGTTCTGGGAACGGGGGTCCCTAGACTTGCCTGCCTGCGGCCTGCGGCGTGGCTCAAGGGGCGGCCCAGCATGGCCCACCTTCATCAGCACGAGCTCAAGACCCTCACGAGGAGCCAAGCCTCGCGGGGTGGACGACAAGGAGCCTCCTCGGGCACGGCCTCGTCAGGCTGGCTCACGAGGAGTCGGAGAGATCAAGGCGGGGTACCTCACGAGGTGCCCATGACACAAGCCATGATGACCAAGGGCGCCAGGCGGGCACCAGCCCGCGCAATGTCCCCCTTTACTCTTTGGTGCAAAGGGAGCAAGCGCAGGCGAGAGCATCAAGCAAAGGCATCCATTTCGGTGCAACAAGACCAAGACCAGCAGAACGGTAGGATGGAGGTCATCGTGGAGCCCAAGCCGGCGTCGCCACCAGAGCTTTTGGCAGGCGAGGACCAACTTTAGTCAGGATAAGTGTAATAGATGTTCCCCTTCAAAACGGCCAATTGTTGGCGCCCTTCCCGCTCAATATTTGGGAAGAGGCCCAGGGCCTTTGCCTATAAATAGGACTAACCACCCACAAGGTAGAGGCACCTAGACATCGATCCGGTCATCACCAGGAAACCAGTAGAGAGAGCAACTGAACTCCCCCCAGAGGTTCATCGCACCAGCCAAGAACAGACCCTCGCGAGGCTGTTCTTCCTTGTATTGTTCATCATCAGCCCAAGAGGCAATCCACCACACCACACACTGGAGTAAGGTATTACACCACAATGGTGGCCTGAACCAGTATAAACTCTATGTCTCTTGTGTTGTTCCTTTGATTGCTTAGATCATAGCGAGGCGGTGAGGTGCAGGTAGGCAGAGGGCGAAATCTCCATGCGCACCCCAATGTTCAAATCTAGAGGGTCTGCCGGAACCCGAAATCCGACACTCTTGATATTCATCCCTTTTATAAAGGGGCAAGGCCTACGCCTCTTTTCCACCTCCCCTGCTCCTTCTCGCGCCTCGAGTTCTAACACCCAAGACCCAAGCTCCAACACCCCAGATCCTCCAACATGTCCGGATCCGGCGCAAAAGGCCGGTGGGTGGCCTCCTCGATTCAAGAGGAGGACATTATGAAGCTTAGGGAGGTCGGATACCTGACTGCCGATATCCAGCACAGGCTTCCTGCTCCGGTGCAAGTCATCCCTACGCCGGAGCCCAATGAGAGTGTTGTGTTCGTTCCTCACTTCCTCCGAGCACTGGGCCTCACCCTCGACCCCTTTGTGAGGGGGCTCATGTTCAACTATGGGTTGGATTTTCATGATTTGGCTCCAGACGCCATCCTCCATATCTCGTCGTTCATTATTGTGTGCGAGGCTTTTCTCCACGTCTCCCCACACTTCGGCTTATGGCTCAAGACCTTCAATGTGAAGCCGAAGATGATCGAGGGGCGACATGCGGAGTGCGGAGGTGCTATAATAAGCAGGAACGCTGATGCCCCATGGCCATAGGGTTCTTTCCCGGAAGTATCCGATGTGTGGCAATGGAGGTGGTTTTATGCTACATCTCCCAGAGGCACAAACTGGGTAGCCACCCCCGCGTTCCGCTCGGGCCCTCTGTCATAGTTGGCGTCTTGGACCGACGTAGTACGGAATTATGGGCCTGCTTGGGATGTACCAGAACTGCAGAATCGCATCCGGGAGCTTATTGAGAGGGACATAAATCTTGTCAGCATAATGCAAGTGATGTAATCCGACGGATGTTGCCGTGCAAACGTCGGCCTCTCCGGATGTGGGAGTTTAATCCGGAGGGTCTGCGGACTATTAAGCACTTCTTCGTCCTGAAGCTCGAAGGGATGTGCAAATTATTCTTCGGACCACAAGTAAAGTGTCCGGACACCACCGAGGATGCGGGTCTAAGCTGCAATCGCCTAGATGACCATGTAAGTAATCTTAAAGCCGGACACTTCATTTATATTTATCATAACTATTATTCTGAAAATCCCTCCGTGGCACGGAATGGCTCGACAAGGCGGAGAGAATCAGGTGTCCGGCGCCACTTCCTGAAGGCTCGCCTGGTCCAACCATTGCAAAGATGCTTGGCCGGGCGCTCAGCAAAATCCCCTCAAGGAAAGGCGAAGGAAAGGGCAGTGAAGCCGAACTTCTCACACTACGCATCCAGACCGGGGGAATTGCTACCTCTCCTATGGAGGATAGTCAAGAAGGGGAGGCTAAAGCCTCCTCCCCGCGCGAGAGGAAAAGGGCCGCCTCTGAAGACTTGGAGGCGGAGATGCCCAAGCAAGGGAAGAATGTATCACCAGGGGGCTTTGTCATGACGGGCACCCTCACCGCGTCGCACCCACCAACGGGCCAGCCCTCCATCGAGTTGTAAGTTGATCGTTAATTCGAAGGTATGGTGTTCCTCCGAGATCCATAACCGGTACTTCATCTTTTGCACTCCGGCGAGCAGCTCTTCTCAACAGAGTTCGTCTTCGGGGGATCTTCTTCCGGAGGTGATGGAGAGTGAGACCCCACCCACCTCTCCGCCTCATGAAGCGGGCGACACTGAGGTGTCGTCACGGAGGAGTCCGGATCTGCCGAAGCCGGAGGCTAACACGTCAGTCACCCTAAGCCCGGAGCATTTGGCTCCCACGGGGAGCGATGAGAAGGGTCTAGTACAGTTCCATGTCCGGTCGGACAACTGACAGGCCTTCTAGAGCGAGTCGCGCTCTCGGAGGAGCACCGTCTTTTCATGAGCACGGTGCTCACGAAGATTTCGTCCGCTACAAGCAGTTTGAATGAGGCATTTACAAGCCTGCTCAAAGGCTTTGAGATAAGTAGTGAAAAATGCACAACTTTTTGGTTATGAAGCACGCGCTAGGTGTGCTCCCTATTGATAGTAGCCCCTGAGACTCTGATTGCCCGCCATAGGCGGCAAACGGGGGATCATATAGTAATGGCTGCGCTTTACATGTGCGCAGGTATGCAAGGATCCGGCAGCCGACCAGTCTGTTGAAGTTGCCGAACTAAGGAGGCAGATTGGATCTATTGATGCCGATATCGCGTTGGTGAACAAACGGCTGGAGGAGTCACAGGGTATGTGCTCTGCTTCCCTTATTATATTTTATATAGGAAAATGAGAGAGGGGCATAATATTAATGCAATGTGTTTGCACTGCAGATGGTGCTGCTGCCGTGGAGGCCCTGAGGGCGGAACTTGCTCAGGCCAAGGACCAAGCTCGGGCTAGCAATGCGGCTGCCCTAAAGGTGGTCGAAGAATTGAGAGCCAAACAGGCTGCTCATCGCCGAAGCGAGGAAAAGATAGCCGAAATGGCTCGGGAGTTGAAAAATGCCGCCGACCGGTATGTACTCCTTGAAAAGGAGAATAAGGCTAGTTCGGACGAGCTGGACAAGGCACTTAATGCCGCGAAGGAGATGCGGACCGAGATCAAGGATATGCGGGAGGAGCTCAAACAGGCCGACAAAATCGTGGCTGGGGGCTCCTACTTACTGTGGACGAAGTTTTTGGATCCAAAGTATGCTCCCCTGGCTGGGCACTGGAGTCCGGCAGACGCATATGCGGACTTGACGAATAGTCACTACAAAAAAAAGACACATCCGTGACATTTTGGGCCGAACGAATTTTTTTTCTGTCATACATATGACACTTCTATGACGATAATTGTGACAAAACCCGGTATCATCATAGATGTGGTGGGCTCCTACTTCAATGACAAAAAATCATGACAGAAAATGGGCTTTTCGTCCTAGGCGGGCCGGAGACACAGCTGCATGACATTCTTTGGGCCGTCCATGACGGCAAAAACCATGGTAGAAGCGAGGGGGAGGAAAATTTTGCGGAGTTGCCGATTACGGTGGGAGGTTGGGGGCCGAGCGATGCGCGTTTCTCTTGTACACGTATGTGCGTGTGTGCGAGGCGTTGGCTCTAACTGAACCTGAGTGATTGCACTGCAGGCTACACGTTACTGAACCCGAGCGATCGATTGATGGCTGTTAAATGAACCCGATGGAGCGATTCCTTCGCTACTGCTGCTAACTGAAGCCGATCGATTGGATGAACAATGAGCGTTGCGGGGGAGGGGGGGTGGATGAACAGTGAGCGCTGGCGTTGCCTCTGGATGAATAGGAGCCCGTGGTGTGGAGGGCTGGATGAACAGTAGACGGTGGAGGGGTGGCCGTGGAGGGGTGGTTGAACAGGACCCCGTGGTGTGGATGGCTGGATGAACAGTAGACGGTGGAGGGCTGGATAAACAGTAGACGGTGGAGGGGTGGTTGAACAGTAGCAGGTGGAGTAGCGCGCGGTGGAGGCTGGATGAACAGGAGCCCGTGGAGGACGGAGGAGGTCGACGGTAGCCCGTGGAGGCTGGAGGAGGTCGACGGTGGAGATGAACAGTATCCCATGGAGTCCCGTTTTGTGGTACGCCACACCCCTCCCAATGAACAGGACCCCCGTTTCGACCGTTGCGCTCCAACACAAGTCCGTTTTGTCCGTTT
>NC_041383.1:622157700-622231375 GCF_002162155.2 Triticum dicoccoides
GTCCGTTTTGCGGTACGCCACACCCCTCCCGATCAACAGGACCCCCGTTTCGACCGTAGGAGGTCTGTTTCCTCCGTTTTGCGGTACGCCACACCCCTCCCGATCAACAGGACCCCCGTTACGACCGTAGGAGGTCCGTTTCCTCCGTTTTGTGGTATGCCACACCCCTCCCGATCAACAGGACCCTGTTCCAAACGTAGGAGGTCCGTTTCCTCCGTTGTGCGGTACGCCAGGCCTCGTTTCCATCGTCTATTCCGTCCAAGCCCTCCTGATGAACACGACCACGCATTCCGTTCCGACCCAGCCGGTTGGCTCCCCATGAACACGATGACGATGTTGTTTCTCCGTTCTGACCCAGCCATGTACGTATGCGCGAGTAGGCATTCGAGACCCTACCCGTATGTACGTATGTGGCCGTATTTTCTTTCTAGCACCCTCGCCGCTGTACGTACGTGTACATGCTACGTGCGCACCTCTACTACGACACGTGCGCGCCTCTACAACGACCAGTATGTACGTACACGTTCACGACCAGAATGACAACCCTACGTACGCTTCGACCAGGTGGGTCCCGACTGTCAGGCACTTCCTTGCCTACAAAGATGTAGCTGGTGGGTCCCAGCAGTCAGGGGGGCGAATCGTTTTTTTTTTGCCCAGACGCACTTCCTTGTGTGCGAAGATGTAGCTGGTGGGTCCCAGCAGTGAGGGGGAAACGTTTTTTTCGCGAAATATGGTGGCCCGTCCAGTGGGTCCCCGCTGTCAGGTGGAGGAATATTTATTTTGCGCGTAATAAGGAGGCACTTCCTTGCTATGGCCGTGGACCCAGCTGTCAGCCTCTCCACGTACAGTCCACGTCCGATGGAAGCCATTCCTTTACCATGTTGACCACGCCGCGCCGAGAGCACCAGGGCGGTGGATGACGGCGAGGCCCTGGAAAGGGACGACGCGGAGCTGGGGAAGACGCGGCAGTGGATGCCCACGCGTAAAGGAGTACGAGGGTTCACTGGTTCGCTGCGGTGTGAGGCTGCCATCGGCGTAGAATAACAGGGGGTGTGGGTGAGTAGAGGGATGGCCTGGCCAGCGGTGGGAGTGGTAGGGGGCGGTGAGGCCTCCACCGCATCACAGCCGGCCACGGGAAGCAGGAGCACAAGGCACGACCGGCGCTGGTTTGGGCGGCTGGAGCAAGAAGACCAGAGGTTGAAGAAGCACTACGGCCGTTGGATGGACATCGTACGGTCACTGGAGCTAGAATCGTGCATATTGTCTAAGTTGAAAAAGCCCTCCGTCCCCATCAACTTAGTAGGCCCACAAGTTGGCCTGCCACTATACTGGGTCCCAGCTAATAGGGGGAGTATTCATTTTTTGTGCGTAATAAGGAGGCACTTCCTTGCGTGCGAAGATATAGCTGGTGGGTCCGAGCTGTCAGCGGTGGTAACGTTTTTTTGCAAAATACAGAGGCCCTTTAGGTGGGTCCCAGATGTCAGGTGGAGGATCATTATTTTGCGCGTAATAAGGAGGCATTTCCTTGCGTGCGGCCGTGGACCCAGCTGTCGGCATGTCCACGTACAGTCCACTTCAAATGCATGTCGGTCGTTGACCATGTTGACCAGGCCGCACCGAGAGCACCAGGGCAGTGGATGACGGCGAGGCCTAGGAAGGGAACAACACGAGGGTGGGGAAGACTCGGCAGTTGTTTCCCACGCGGAGGGGAGTACGACTGTACGAGGGTTTACTGGTTCGTCTGTCGCCGACGGAGAATAACAGTAGGTGTGGGTGAGTAGAGGGATGTCTAGGCCAGCGATGGGAGTACGGTGGGGTGGTGAGGCCTGCGCGTCAGCACAGCCGGCTGCGGGGAGGAGGGAGCAGGCAGTCTCGCCGGTGCTTGTTTGAGCGGCTGGAGCAGGAAGAGCAGAGATTGAAGAAGCACGACGGCTGTTGGATGGACATCCAACAGTCACTGCTTGTGCGTCAACCTTTTTTTAGGAAAGCCTCAAATCTATGGAAAACAGCATACATCCCATCTGCCATTATTTCTAATAATTTACAGCCCATTTGCTAATTCTTAAGGGTTTTTTTGGAGCCTATATTCTTTTTGTTAGCATTACAGCCCATATTGTCGCCACGGTTAAAAAATTATACGAAATTTTGCATATTTCGGTGCGGTCCGAACTGTTTTTAATCCCGAAATTTTGACTCACATTCAAACTGATTTTAAAAATAAATGTATATCAATATAAAATCCAACAAATTCTCCACGCATAAAAATTAATGTAATTTAAAATCTCGAAATGAAAAAAAGATATTTGAAACTAATTGCCGGTTTGATGTGTTTTAAAAATGTACATCCCATTTCTCATTACTGATAGGCCATTTTCTCGGCCAGCCGAATGAAGCTCTCCTCATCTTGAAAGATTTGCACCGCAACAGGCCTGACAAAGCGACTTACTTGGCAAATCACAAAAAAACTGGGTTGTGGCCTTGGACCCATCTGTCAACCTCTCCACGTACAGTACTCTTCCGATGGAAGTCGGTCGTTGACCACATTAACCACGCCGTGCCGAGAGCACCACGGCGGTGGACGATGGCCAGAACTAGGAAGGGGACGACGCGGAGCCGGGGAAGACGCGGCAGTGGATGCCCACGCGGAGAGGAGCACGAGGGTTCACTGGTTCGGCTGCGGTGTGAGGCTACCGTCGCCGCAGAATAACAGGGGGAGTGGGTGAGTGGAGGGATGGCCTGGCCAGCAGTGGGAGTAGTATGGGGACGGTGAGGCCTCCGCAGTAGCACAGCCGGCCACGGGAGGCAGGAGCATGCGGCACGACCGGTGCTGCTTTGGGCGGTTGGGGCAAGAAGACCAGAGGTTGAAGAAGCACTACGACCGTTGGATGGACATCGTTGACCACGCCGCGCCGAGAGCACCAGGGCAGTGGACGACGGCGAGGCCTACGAAGGGAACAACACAGAGTCAGGGAAGACACGGAAGTGGCTGCCCACGCGGTGGAGAGTACGAGGGTTGACTGGTTCGGCTGCCATCGCCGGAAAATAACAGGATGTGTGGGTGAGTGGAGGGATAGACAGGCCAGGTATGCGAGTATGATGGGGCCGTGAGGCCTGCCCGACAACACTGCCGGCCACAGGAGGCGGGAGCAGGCGGTTCCGACGGCGCTGGTTTGGGCGGCTGGGGCAGGAAGATCAGGGACTGAAGAAGCACGATTGCCGTTAGATTGACATCTAACGGTCTGACGCTGGTAGAGTCGATTGTTGACTAAGTTTATTTTTTGCGAAACCTTGTGCACGCATGAACTTGGTAGGCCCACAAGTCAGCCTCCAAATCTATGGTAGACAACATAAAGCCCATTTGCTATTTTTTATAATTTACAGCCCATTTGCTAATTCTTAAGTAATTTATTACAGCCCATTTTCTACCCAGGACCACGGTCAAAAAGTTCAACCTTATTTTGCATATTTCGGTGGAGTCCGAACTATTGTAATCCCGAAATGATAAACATTTTTTAAGAACTTATTGATTTGCCAAAAAAATAGTTTTGTTTTTGTGAGCAAATAAGACGTGGGACAATTGAGTTGGTTTAAGGGAAAACCAGTGGTAAAAAAATCAGCGTTGGGTGGGAAAAAACAACAAAAATAAGGATGTAGATATGAAAAGGGAATTTCATGTGTTTTCAATATAATGATACATGTATATGAACTAGTAAAACTATAGGTAGAGATTAGAAAACGGATGTAGGCCATGCGTTTCAAGAGGAAAATAGAACTGGGCTGTGTGTTTGATTCAGTAAAAAAACTGCCAGCGGATGTTGTAAGACAAAATATAACTAACGCTGGTGGGCCAGAGGCTAGTAGATACCTACTGGATCTTTGTGCCCCATTGTCGTCATGGGTTGGGCCTGTTAAATACAAAACCAACCCTGGGCAGTCAGCAGCCCAGTTGAAACTTGCTCAACCTGAAAAAACAATACATGTGCTCAATAAACGAAAGAATTCTGCAAGTACAGACTGATAACTGGGATGCAGCACGGATATTGTTTTTTATTGTGATAATAAGTGAATGCATTTGTTTCAAAGAAATTGGAGAACTGGGAATTCGAACGGCGGGTGCTTATGCTACCCATCAAATAAAAATCAGGTGCCTAAAAATTCATTTCGAAACAAATGATTCAGCTTTATATCCACGCCGACCCTCGGCATGATGGTTGGAAGCAAATGCAAGTTCATACCAAAAGATCGTTAACAACAATACCAACTTGCGGACGACAAGGTAGTACAACTACCAATACCTAACTAACTTATAATCTTTGTACTCCTAGCCCTAGTGTTCGTCTGGTAGAAAATCTTGTAGAGCACCAGTTCCCGCTCGTTCTCTTGCTCCAGGTCCCCGAGGTGGTACTAGTGCATCACCTAGTTAGTCCTCTGCTAGCCGAAGTTCTTGTTGGTGTGCAGCATCAGAACCTTTTTTGCTGCCCGTCTGCCGGCCGTTGACCATCATCGGCAAGGTATTGCCAGTCTTGTGCCACATCGCGTGCATGCCGCACTCCGACTGTATCTTGCGACGTATCTAGGGCTGGACGAAAAGCTCGTAGCTCGCGAGCTTAATGAGCGCTCGATAGTTCGGCTCGTTAAGCTCGTAGCTCGCTTCTTAATGAACAGAGCCAATCATTGATTTTAGCTCGTTAAGCTTAACGATCTTAACGAGCGAGCTAACGAGTTTCACGAGTAGCTCGTTAAGCTCGTTAGTAACAACACAACATATATTTTCATATTATGTGACAAACTTTTTGTAGCACCTCAACCCATCTATTTAATCTAATCGACATATGAGGCAACATACTACTTCATTTCTTTTCTTAGTCATAATATTTTATCTTGAAAACCATACCTACGCATTCATCATGTATATTGTAACACATTATAATCTGTTAACGAGCGCTCGCGAGCGCTCACGAGCTTAACGAGCTTCAAACGAGCCGAGCCGAGCAGGGTTTTCTGCTCGTTAATCTTAACAAGCTTAACGAGCCGAGCCTTAACGAGCACGAGCTTAGCGAGTACGAGCTTAACGAGCCGAGCTGCTCGTTAGTCCAGCCCTAGACGCATCCACGTGCCCCTTTTAAACGCCCTGGAATTGCGCTGGAAGAATTGCTTCCTTAGGCCACTCAATGTGATACCTGCAGTATTGTGGAATACAGGTTTTAGTGTATGTAGTTGGCATTTTCATAACATCTTTGGCATGTTGCAGTCACTTGTTTCACTTTTTATTAACTGTCAAATCATAATTGCTTCACCAGGTCTACGTCTAAAAAGAAAAATAGAGCTATAAACAAAGGAATATGTTTGTGCAAGTAGACGGCCGATCGGTGTCTTACCTGGAAGTTTCTCAGGTTGGGTGTAGCATATGTTGTGCTCGCTGCCGATGGTTGGTATGAACAAATCAATGAGAGACTGAAATCTCGCGCTGTCAGCACTCACTTTGGCCTCAAGGTGCTCGATCAGCTCATGATCCGTGGGATCGAACTTGACGCCAGCCGGCAGCACCGGCCAATCCTTCTTCGACTTGCATCTAGTTATATGGTACTCAATGTGTGATTAATCGACTGTTTTAAGTGAATGATGAAAGATTTCGACAGACAAGTGGTACTCCAAATCTGAAGTCCATAATACCCGAACACGCCGCCGGGATTCTTGTGTCACCTCACGCGCAGCGTGTTGTCACGTCAATTCAATGTGTGGACATGATGAATAATTTGACCGACGTATACCAGTACTGCTACTGTACTACTTACTAGTCGTATTTAGTGTCACAATTTATACATAGGTTTAACTAACAAGTACGCACTTGAAGCCTAACTGATATATATACATATATGGCTTCTGCACAGCATCTCCATCATCATTATCAGTACATCCTACGCAAGTGAGTTAGGATGCACTTGATCCCAGGAAGGTATCTATCCTTCAAACCAGAGGAGTGCTTGAAACTAACAACAGTACATAATATCCAACAAAAGAGGGTCGTGCTACAGCAGTAGAATACATGGCTCAGTCTAGATATCATCACGAATCAAGTTGTGCATATTTGCTGTTGGCATGAACCACATCGCCGCATGTCGGGTTTGCAAAAGCCATCCATCGCATGGAAGCTTGATGCCTTTCACACACTGAAGATTACCTGGCAACAAGCTATGTCGACGAATCTCTGGATATGGTGATTCATGAAACCCATGGTATGATGTGTAAACACAGCCCTCCCTCGTGAATGGAAGTTGCATAGCACAGTAATCATCGCCGGTGATTTGATTGATGATTGGTTGGATCGTCGGATAATTGAGCCCGAGGAACAAGGAGTAGTTGCTGAGGCTGTAAACCCGCCTCCAATTGAATATGTCTGGCCCAACGGAGCTGGGATCTTTCTCGAACACGAAGAAGCCATAGCCATCAATGTCACGAACGCCCCATGCATTATACTGCATGTGGTTTGATATAACGGTTTGGTCAATTTGGTACGTGCGAATGAGCATCAAATGACCGCCGTCAGCTGAACGAGCGATAAACCACCACCCATCGGCTGGTATGATTCCATGTCCTGGAATCATGAAGGCCAGCGCATTTGCATCTGCTGCAACAATTCAAATTGGAGACCAAAAGGACAAAAATAAACAATCATGTTCAGAGTATGTGTGGAATTAAGATTATTATAACAGTGACACATATCATAGACAAAGAATTGCAATGTCGTGGTCATAATCATACCCCAAGTTAAAAAATAAGCCAATGGCTTTCATATTCTAGCAACATGTCATGATTCAAACATCATGTAACAATGAGAGGAAAACAGATATGACAGCACCTACTCATATTCTACCATAGCACTTACTACTACTGTTGTCATATCAACTCTAAGCAATAACATGCGTTGTTATAAAAATCTTGTAAACGAGAGTAACATATAGCAATCATGATGTTATGCTCATAATATGTATTCTAACAATCATTAGATGCCAATTGTTCTCATATCAACTCTAACAATAACATGTGTGGTCATAAAAATCTAGGAAATGAGAGGAACACATAGCAATGATGTGGTTATAGACATGTTATGCATTCTAAATTTGTAACAAATGAACAGGCAGTCATATTCATAAGGTAAAGATGAAATGAGATAGAACAATTACACGACGATAGATTCCACCAGTATAGGCAGCCAATCTGTGCGTCGACCGCGTAAACGATGCCATCGTGCACTATAGCATCAGACAGAAATGTTGCCTCAACAGGATTGATGATGAGCCATAACCATGTATGGCGACCGGATTCCAGATAGACTAATCCCATGTTGAACAAGGCATGAGCTTGTAATCCATCTAGTCTTCTGATGGTGTGGGCACTTCGCAGATTACAACTTTCTGCAAACAGAGGTCGAGCCAAATGCTTGACGCGTCTCGTGCGTAGTAGGCAGGAGTGTCCGGCGGGCCACGAGGCTCGATGTCGGCGGTATCCAACGATAGAAGGGTGATCTCTCGCTGGGTGTAGATATCCACGAGACGCCATGGACTACCGGTGTGGTGGATGAGGACGATCCAGTTGGCCTTCATGCCCGCCCAATAGTGGCCGCGCATGAAGGACAGGTGGACGGGTAGTGGTAGCATGTCGAGGGGCACCACGGCAACCTCCATAGGATCGTCAAGTCGGTGTCTGGGCCACCTGCGAGGATCGGGCATCAGCAAGTAGGGTGTCTTGAAAAGAGCCGGCCGGTTGCAGACGAGTAGACAGTACAAAGACACCGAGCATGCGGCCAGACGGACGGTGCTGAGTAGGTCCATACGACTACAGATCTGCTCCAAGAGAACATCGGGGAGGGAATTCCAATCGCGGCTCTGCGTGTCAGTCGATTCTGCCATTGGGGTTTTTGGTGCCTGCGAGCTAGCGGGGAAGTGGATACGGGAAGGCGAGCGAAGAAGCTTCTCCTCGTGTGGCCGAACAGTGAGCGGGGGGATATGGTACGTGCGAGCTACCAAGGAAGATGGCGCGGGCGGGCGAGCAGTGAGTGGGGGTAAATGGTGTGCAGACGACGATGGGGAAGAGAGGAGGAAGAAGAAGAGAGGAGGAAGAAGAGTGGGAGACGAGGAAGAAAGTGCATTGAATCTCAATTCTACTAGTACTACTACCAGGATATACCGTCCTTCGGAGTGTAAATAGTTACACCAATGACATGTGGGTCTACCACAAGAGGGCCCATATGTCAGTTAATGGAGGACAGAGGTGCGTAGGCGTATTTGCAGAAGCGTGCTCTACTGTCAAACATGATGGCAGTACTGGGTAAGGCTGATTTAGTAACAACAACACGCTGGTTCAGCTTATTAATTACATGTTCCATCTGCTGCAACGTGTATTATCACTTCACTGCGAAGACTAGTTGAATAGTTATCTCTGACCGAGATGCGGAATAAGGGATCGTGAGGACTTCCTTTCTACAGTATCCCTATACCTCTACGCTCACTTCACTCATTTTGCTCCGTACCTAGTCACTTGTTGAAATCTGTAGAAAGACAAATACTCCATACTTGGTAACAGAGGGAGGCTTTTACTCCGTACTATTTGGGAACAGAGGGAGTATCACCATATGGAGGGAACAGAGGAAGCTTGAAATATGAACATGTCAATGGCAGGGAGTAAGCCCCATGCATGCATGCATGCATGCAACATGCAACACTCACACGTACACATTGACGCACGCAACACTCACGCACCCATGCAGCACACAGCACACGACACAACACACACAGCTCACGCTCAAGTGCTCAACCTACTCCCTACGTTTGTGAAAGACTGTACATTTAGAGATTTACACATTGACCAGGGCATAATTAACGCCCAAAAGTAGCAGACTTATGTGTGCATGTGACCATTGAGATAAGAAGATTAAATGAAGGTCATTGCATGTTGTAATTAAGGATAGACATGTAGCCTATACCTACAGCACAAGTTGGTGCATTAGTCAATCAATATCGATTTAGATTAAAGGCTAAATGCATTGGAAGTGTAGATGTACATTATGTACCACACTCTTTGTTTTGTAGCCGATGTACACTCTTTGTTGGAAGACCGAGGGAGGACATGTGCATGCACTCACATACACAGCCAGGGCGGTTCGCGCGCAAGGGTTGGACACGTGTTGCGCCTGCGTAAAGTTTTGTTTAACTAATTTCTTTGCTCTGCCAACTGACAGGTGGGACCCAGAAACTAGGTGACAATTTAACCAGTCAACAAAGTGCCATGTCGACTATGTGGCCAGTCAGTAGGGTGCAATACGGTGCTCTACGATGAGCTAGTGATTGTATAATCGCCGCAAAACTATATATAGTGAACGTAAAGAGCGTATTGTTACATACGTTGACCGCCAGTGTATTTTTCTCGTTCCAAATTAAGCCATATTAATCGGAAAGGACGCAGTATGGACTACTACTACTAGTACTTGTACTCCTTTGATGTGTCCCATCAACTCACCGAACGAGGAGAAGCTTGCTTACTATGCCTCTCCCTCGCCCATGCGCGCGGTGGTTCACAGGACGAGGAGAGGGTTTTGACTACAGCACCCTCTCCCTCTCCCTCCCTCTCCCTCTCCCTCGCCCTCGCCCTCGCCCTAGCGGTGGAATGCAGCAGTTCAATCGGTGTCAGATTGCCAGAAGCATATTGTACTGTAGTATCATCATTGTTGGACCTTCCGAAGAGGCGAAGAGCCAAGTGCAAGGTTCACACGAGTATGAACTGTTGAACCTCCCGAAGAGGCAAAGAGCCAAGCACAAGGTTTTATAGGAGTTGTCGTCCTAGTAGGAGTGTACTACAACTATAGCGAACGATGCTACTGTATGATGCTGCCATGTCACGTATATCCAAAGCTGTGCCACCTTTTTTTCTCAAAGAGCGTGTTGGAGCCCATGCAACAACCACACAAGTTGCACGTACACATAACACATTTACAAGTAATAAATTCTAAAGGACAAATGCCAGTATGCCACACAAGTTCATCTCCAATTCATGTGATAAATTTGTGCACGACTAGTCTACATATATTCACAGCACTACCGTTCACAATTACCATACTCCACTTACACGTTATAGATGGGCTACATGCATGTCCTCCTCCAGGTTCCAGTCCCAGGTGTCCTTCATGGATGGCACGACCCATAGCGGTGGGCAACGGGAATCATTGTCGCATCTTTCTAGTCCGGTTCCACACGATGGAGACTCATCCAAGCTGAAGCAGCATAAATCAGGGATAGCGTGTCCCAGCATGTCGTTCATCCGGCGGTGCGCAATGAAGACACAGCCATGCTTCATGAACGGCAGGCCTTCTGTGTCGTACACGGAAGGTGGCATCCGCTTCACAATGGGTTAGCTGTCCCCGATGAAAAGCGAGTACTCTCCAAGAGTGTTCCTCGGCACCCACGTAGCATCTGGTACACGCGGCATCCCAGATCTGGACACATGGTGACGTACATAGTCAAGGTCCATGCATAATAATGTTGTGCTCAAATATGGCGGTCAGTAATACTGTGCAGCAAATAGTACTACTCCCGTATAGAGGAAGTAAAATAACCGGCTTATTATATATAGCCACTCTTGGCTACATGGATGAGATAGTAAGACATGGAAAAACATAAATGGTGGAAGCTAGTGGGTTCAAGTCTTCAAGGGCCTAGTTATCTATACGCGTCCTCCAAGGTAAAAAGTACTCCTACTAGTACTACTACCTCCGTCCGGATTTATTGGTCCCCATTGTGTTTCGTGCCAAATTTTGACCATGGATAAACTAACAAAATGTTCACGCATGTCACCAAACATTATATTTTTGAAAACTATGTTCAAATACGAATCCAATGAGATAATTTTTCTTGACATGCATTAACATTTTGTTAGTTAAATCTTTAGTCAAAATTTGACACAAACTACAAAGGGGGCCTATAAACCAGGACGGAGGTAGTACTAAGTATACTACTAGTACAACAATGAAAGAGAAGGTGAGAGGGTTAAAAAATGGAATACCTGGGTAGATGGTGACGGTCCGATCGTGGTAGATTGTGTGACCATGTTGCACATCTGTGGTACCATGGTTAACGACTGCTAAGATAGTTGATCCCAATATGCCAAAGTCAGCTACAAGGTTCCAGGATAGACCGAATCGCGAATGCAAATGCACATCCAGGATCGGCGATCTTATTTTGATCGGGGGATGACTGGTCCTTGCAAAATAATGGAGTACCGTTAGGGATGCAAATGATGGTTTGTGCATTCCGTTTGTAATCTCCCGTACCGTAGGATGGCAACCAGATGAAACAAGTCCCCTGGCTTGTCACCGCGAAGATGCGGCCTAGATGGCGCATGGCGTCTTCGAACGTGTAGGGGTACAAATCTGTCGTCGCCAACATGCGCCAGCCTCTACCGTTACTGCGTCTTGCATTGATGGCAATCCTTATGTCAAACACCGCGATGAGATAGTAATCGTCGTAACCGCATTGCTTTGTCGGCGGGTTCGCAATTGCTATCTTCTTCAATCTCATGTAGGCATCATCATACATATTCAAGCCTAGCCAGTCCGAAAGGCCGATCCCAATGGTGGAGAAGGGGTCTACCAGAACGGCCACACTGTTGTGGATGTTGTGCAAAATGATGGTGGTATCCGGCCGGAGGTATGCAAGACAATCTTTGTTGGCACCAACCCAGACCTATATATAAGACGTGGGTAGCAGAGAAATTACGGGATGGAAATGGAATAACTAAGTACTACATGATCAAACTCCATTACTGACCTGCTCATCGGACAAAATCCAACTACCTCTCAATGTCGGCAAATCTAGCGGAGTCAACGTGCAAAATCGCCAGGGAGTGGTGGACTATTCGAAGGATTGTCCCATAGAAGAACCTTCTCCTCGAGGATGCATGGAAGACCAACAAGCATGGCCTTTTCCCAAGCCTGTTTAAGCAGCGTCTTGAAAAAGTTGGTGCGGGAAGCACCGAGTCTTGTGGCGGTGAGGACGTCGGAGTGGCATGTTATTTCTCCCAGAGGATCGTCGTCCAAGGTCTCCCAGACCCGACGAGGAGGAGAACTGCCTGGCGAATCCATGGGAGCAGCGACGAACTGCCTTCTCTTCGGGGGGAGGGGAACTGGCGAGAAGGAGACAAGAGCGTAGTAACCGCAGGGCCTCGTCCCTTCCAACTGCAGATCGTTCCTCGGCGAAGGGGTGAGGCTATTATTTACTAGTACTAGCATTATGGAACATTATGGGATTGCATTATACTGTAAATAATAGCACTAGTAAGAAATTTTTGGCACTAGGTAGTAGTTTTTGGCGTGGATTAAGAAATTTTGGGTATGTTTTTGCCATTTTTTGTACACGCCTACTAGTGTCCAAAAACGTCTTACATTATGTGATGGAGGAGTATGTACTCGTACTGTAGCAGTACCAGTACTACTTTTCTCAACTAGTAGTGTGATGTACTGTACTTTTAGTCTAGTCTAGTATAGTGCACCAGTTTTGAACTCTTGAATCTCAGGGCCAAGGAGCTATAGTTGGAAGTGGAGGGTACTACTGTTCTCTAGAACCATCGTTGTACTATCAATGCAGGGGAAGTACACCTGCAGAGTGGCCTAGTGGGTACTCTCGGTGCTATATTCAGCCGCTCCTCTCACGTAGGAGTAGCTGGCCTACTCAGCCGCTCCTCTCACGCACACACTAGCAGCCTGTTTATCAGCGACGGTTACTGCGGGGGCAGAACATTTGAGTTATTTGATACAGCGAGACTAGGCTTTTCGCTTCCATTTGTGGAGGTGTAATGGATCTCGTCGAACTTTTTTAGTAGTAGTTCCTTCTTTATGAATGAGATGAAGCAAAGCTTTTGCCTCCGTTTAAAAAAACACGTCAAGAGGAATTTCTTTTATAGTAGAGCCGATAATGGAGTGAAGTCCATGCGTGCAACGCCGCAAGCTATAGAGTAGTAGTACAGAACATTACGTATGGAGCCATATTGCACAGTTCCCAATGCCCCGCCAGGCTTTTCCGGCTCCTCGGGCTTAATTGGGAGGCGCTAGTTTAAATATGCTACTAGCTGATGAGGAAGGTGCAAGTGAGGTGCGGCTAGGGCGAGCATGCGAGCCACGGGATGCTGGGAAGGAAAACCCGTTCACGTGGCTAGGCTGTCCAGTGCACCCAGATTGTGGGGCTGCACGTCCGTTCGACTTCAAAACTCAAACTACCCGTGTAAAATATGGCTCGCAACGAAGTGTAGTAGTACTATTTTTTAAAAAAGGTCGCGTGGGTTCGACCGGGATCGAACCCACAAAACAAGGTATACACTCCCGCGACCACTAGTAGTACTCGTTGGAGTACAACGCAACCTAGAATCGCCTTTTGTCGCTAGTAGTACGTACATTGTTCCTTACAAGAAACCCCTAATAATGCAAGAAACCACTAAAATGCCAAGAAACTACTACCACTTGCATACGTGGCAGACTTAAGATAAGACTACCTTATCAACCATTGTACATGCTCTTACCAAAAAAATCCTTGAGTGACCTCCTACCTCCGGCCCGTCCACCTAGTCATCCTTGGCCATGGGACGCAGCTACCGCCGCCGGCAGAAGGCGAGGTCAAAACCGCCGGTAGTGCAGAGCCCATGTTGCGGCAGCCTAGATGCCAGCTCCGTCTGGTGCTCGCGGCCGCTAGCTAGCCAAGATAGCTCTGTCCAGCTGCTTGTCTGCAAGGTTTGCTAGCTAGATTGGCACGGCAGCGTGGCGACTTGCTCGCGCGCGGCACGCTCAGGCCAGCTATCTGGCTCGAGCGAAGGCTAGCGTGGCGGCTTGCTCGCTCGTGAGTCATGCTCGGTCCAGCCTGCCAACCCGTGCGGAGGCCTGCGAGGCGTTCGGCCCGTCCGGCGGAGCGGCGGCCAACTCGCTCATCACCGGCGCCACCGGCGAACACGCATCAGTACTGTTTGAAGTAATGTTCAGGAAAAATAATGATTTGAGAGGGAATAACAGGATAGAAGGTCAGATGTGGGTCCCTCATGTCAATGTTCAAACAAAATGTGTTGGTTTAAGCTACCTCGTCAGCAAGGACGTGTGGGCCAACCCTGTCATAAATGGGTTTAAACGAACCTAATCGGTAGGAGTACTAGGTAGTAGTTTTTGGCGTGGATTAAGAAATTTTGGGTATGTTTTTGCTATTTTTTGTATAATACATTCTTCCTAGGGCTGGTTGAAAGTGGTAGTTTTTTGTTAAATACTCTACATATTGTAAGTAGGAGTGAAAGTTAAGCTTTGGAAGCCAATAAGCAAGGCTAGTTACATAGTGCATATGTGTACATGATTGAAAGTAAATATCAACCATGAGTGACTAATATCTTGATGGAAAAATCGAAACTATGGAATACTAGGAAAAAATGCATGGTTGGAAATACTAGCAATGTTCATGTCTGTTGCAACGAATCATAATTACAATAATACTTATTCACAAACTTGGTACAAAACACTCTAGTTTTGATATACATATGTTTCAATTAGAATATATTCCTTGGGCTGCTTTGGTGAGGTCAGGGAGGGATGCGGTTGGTTTTAAGATACTAATTATGGGTTTTTCTGCAAATTGGTAGACAAGTGGGATGTTGGTGAGAAAAGGCAACAACTTACCTCACAATCGTTAGATGTAGATCTAATGGTCAGAAACGACGGATGGCAGACACACCAGCATCACCAACTTAGTCTTGTGTAGGAGTACTAGCAAGATCCATGCATTGGACGGAACATTAAGATGCATTTTTTATAAAACACTTGTTGTGATTGACCCTTGCGGGAGTAATCCCATGTGTAAAAACTAATGATATCTCAAGAAATATGAGACAAGGTGAAGAGGAGTGGGTGTGGTGGTGGTTGGTGGTCGGACTGAGCGGAGGCATGGGGATTGACGACGCCGGCAGCGGCCACCAGGCCAGTTTGTTCCAGAGGCTTCCTTTCTTAATTGCTCAACAATGAGGTTTGTTGGAGATAGGGATGAACGAGGGAAGGCCTTGTCTGCAAATGTGGAGAGGGGTGCGGGTATCTTTTAGTTTAATTTCCATCCGTCAGATATAGATCAGACGGTCTATATTGCAAGATGGCACATGTACCATCATCACCACCTTGGTTTTTTATAAGAGAAGAAATATAAGTATGGAGATACAAACATATTATCGATACTTGCTTCCGTAAACTAGCATCTACATTCTATTCAAGGCCTCGGCATGTGGGGCCTTAGCACAATGACTTCTCGACTATGTAAAACAAAGATTTTCCCGTCGCCGACAAGGAGGGGGTGACGGCGGCGCGCTTTTTGGCTTGCTATAGTCCTAGTAGTCATACTAGGTGGTCTAAGCACGTGTAGATTTATTCTTTTTCACGTCTCGTGTTCGCCGTACTGCCACGACTGTTGATGAATAGACGGTAAGTTATTTACGGGGAAACCCTTGATGAGCGTGTTTGTGAGAGAGAGAGAAAGTGTGCGTGTGTGATATGTTAGAGACTGAGGCAATGATAACAGATTCTTTGTGTCTATGTGTGTGGAGGATAGAGAGATACATGTACATGGGGCTTTGTGTTGTGTAACGTGGAGACACATATACATAATTGGAGAGTGGGTGTGTGAGATACACATGCGGACATGGGGAGAGATGAGGATCCAGATAAATGGGTATTTGTGCGTGTTTGTGTGTGTTTGTGCATACTTTTGAACATGCGTGATATACCTTGATGTACCAGAATTACAAACCTAAGTTTGGAATATTGGAATTCGACTCCATCATTAGATTTTATAATTCATTTAAATGGACGTATATTTTTTAAGCCGGGATTTCGTGATTTCAAATTCATATATCAAACCTAGAGATATACACATACGGGCATGTTCAAACTTTATAGTCATCCACTTTATTCATACACATACACATTTTTGCTTTTGTCATCATATTTACGATAAACACATTTGGAATTTCATTTGAATTTGACCGTATGATGGTATTTGCTTGTAGTAGCTCAATGATCCATATTTGAATTGAATGGACAATCTAAGTTTCGAGTTGGAGACATTGCTTTTCAAAACTTGCACTTTTTTTTGCATGCAAAACAAACAAATTGTCGGCCATGATATCATAGTCGGCCGTACAAGAGCAGAATACTTATAATTTTAGGCGCCAAAAGCTTTCAAACTTCCCGCTCACATCGAAATATCACGCGCCCGAAAGTTTAGCCCTGCGATATTCCTGTTTTACCCCTGCCACATGAACGGAAAAGGGCTGCTTTGGTAACTCCATTGTTTTCCCCTCTTTTCCCCCAACATTCTTCCCCAGAGCCCCTCCCCTTCCCCTCCCCGACCACCCCCAACCACGGCAAGCCGCCGAATCTAGTCCTCCGCCGCAACGCTGGACCTCACACCCCGCCGGATCTACCTTCCGCACCTTGGAACCCCCAACTGCCAACTCACCACTTCACTGAAGCCGCTTCAGCGACTAGCTTGTCCACCGCTCCAGATCTCCTTGACCGCCATCATGGTCCACCGCACCGGATCTGCTTAACCGGCGCCCTCCACCACAGCGTAGGCCCTTCACTGACTCCCTCGCCCGCCCCTTCGCTGGCCCTTCATACAAGCCCTTGTCCGACGCAACAGATCCGCCTCACCGAAAGCACTATATAATGCGCCCGCCGTAGCCTTCGTCCACTGCACCGGACCCGGTCCACGGACGCCATATTCAACTCCACCGGCCCTGCTTTACCGACGCTGCAGCCTCATCAGGTTATTTCGATTTGTACTCCTTCGGTTTTTCTCTTTATCGTGCAACTGTTCACTTACCACAGATGAGCTTTCTTGTATGTCGACAGGCGCCGCAACCGTAGCACCAGAGCAGCTTCAGCGCTGGCGACAGCCGGCCCAAACTCAACCGCAACACGAGCACCATCGACGATCCTTAGCTATCAAGTATGACAACGATACCCATACGCCGCCAAGAATCAGGTACTATTATCCAACGGCCGGCGCCTACATTCACTTTCCTAGCATAAGCACCGCACCTTTGAATTTCTTTAGGGCATCATTCAGTTTTTCATGAGATGCGTTATTCTGCTTGCACCTGTAGGGCCATACTTCTGGCAATGAACATGTTACATGTGTTAAATTACATACTAGTGCACATATAGTTAATATGCTTTAGTTTTGTTCTGATGCCACCTGTTGGTTCCATTAGACTGATTAATGTTCTCTATGCTTAATTACACATCAGCAAACTAGCATGTGGTTCCGCTGCTTTTTGTTTGTTTTACCCTACATTTTCTGATGCTAGCTATTACATCACTGCTCCGAGCCTCTGTTCATTACTTGTTTGTGTGTTCTTGATCTTCCCAAGTTGCATGACTAATTTGATGCTTCTATTAATTATGGAGATTCCAACCCCATCAAGCAAAATATTTGTTCTTTTGGTGCTGGCACCTCGAACAAGCATAAAAATAGAGGGAAGCAGATATGTTGTCGTGTATGCACACACCCTTGTTTCATTAGTTTAGATGAACCATTGATGATCAATTCGGACCAGTGCATGCGATTAAAATTAATTTTACCTAAATAGATGGTGCAGAATAAACTATAACAACTAGATTTGCAACCACAGGATGCTGACGATATCTTCAAAGAACATTGCAACAGTAGCTAGGCTTCACAGCAATATATGGTAAGCCAGTGTGTTTTAGTACATGTTAAATGTAATGAGAGTGGGCTGCTTTCTTGGCTTGTGCCCTCAACGTGTAATCCTACCGAATTACAAATAGTTCAGTTGTCTACTTTGCTGTATTGCTTGATTTGAATGCTTGTTTGTCGTTACGTTATACCTGAGTTGGCCAATATGTCAGTAGTGCCTGTTGTACTATCGTAAAGAAATGCATGCCTATTTCATTTGAGTCCTTAACTTTTCCTCTCAACTTCATCACAAGACTGTCTTCGTAGTTTATATGAGGCCACACTATTAAGTGCTTTCTCAGATTATTTCAACTGCTTAGATGCCTTGGCAACTTAAATATAGCGGTTGTACACTCCCTTTCAACTTTCATCTTACCATTTTAATTTCTTTTCGGCTGATGCTGCTTTGAACCATTTAAATATAGTTTGCCATGCTCGGCAATAATTCGTCCGTCGTTTACCATGTAAGCTTACTGCCTGGATCATACGATAACTATCTCTTACTTATGTCCAGCGGAAACCTTTCAGGATGCCGTTCACACTAGGACACAATGTACAACCCCAGAATCTATTTGTGGAAGCAGTGCGCCATCCATGTTACCAGATGGTAGCAGTTCAGAGGCAACACCGTCGGAGAGCAGTCTGAGCATAGATATTATAGTGCTTGAGGCTCTACTAGAGGCAGAAAGAGATGGTGTGGCTGCCATGAATGAGGTAATCTTTATCTTGAGGCTGGAAATTACGGAATTAGCGGCACGCATTATGCAAGCAACCCAAGAATTGGAGGAAGTAAGAATGTTGCATTTGAAGACGGAGGAGGTCCTGTTGTTTCTGCTATCTAAAGCCCAAGGTAATCCCAGTTCTTCTTTAGATACCAGTTGAAATAGTCATTAGATTATTGTACTTCCATGTTGTGTCATGTCTCTGAATGGATTATGTTGCAAGACCCCCTATGTTGTCCGGAATTCCATGCTGTCCATGTGTTGTAATGATCCGAATTTTTTAGGCGAGGTAATCCTCAGTACTTGTATGATTGACATAAGGTGAACAGTTTTTCGTGTGAGCATATTGTATTGGATGAAATAACTGTTTGAATCAGAGTGTATCCAACCTACTGAATTCAAAGATCACGGTATTTCTAAATCAAAATCATATATAAAGGTGGAATAAATCTTTGTTGTGGTTTTGAAGAAATAAATAACAAAACATATAATAATCTGTGGATATTCGTAATCGAATACAAACTGGATTTGAATTTAGTATGCCAGGTCACAGGGCAAATGTGAATGCTAATTCTCCCAAGTTTTGAACGAAGCGGCTAAACACCCACTATAATTTGTGGGCTTCCCGAAGCAAGTGTTTGCGAGATGGAAATTATTATCTACCCCTGACACTTGACATCCTTATCGATCGGATTTACACTGATGTCGATAGGGGTAGACTAGTAACTTCAATCAAATGTGACACGATGTCCTCTGAGCCCATTCAGACACGGTGGGCGCCAAACGTGGGCGGCAAAACACATTTGATTCAAGCTTGTCCAAAAGACATGTGTCTCTTCCTCCATTTCCCCATTCATACATGGTGGGCGGCAAAACAAACTCTTCTTGTCCGAAATCGATGTAGGCTAATATTTTAAATAGGGGCAGATGTGTAACTTCCATCAGACGTGACACAACCACCCTACCTGTCAGCCCCGTTCATACACCATGGGCGCCAACCGTGGGAGAAAAAACACCCTCTCCTCTCCCGAAATAGTTACCAGCAAATATTTGGGAGATGCGAGATTACCGTCCTATCCCCAACCGACGCGATGTGTGAAATTTTAAACGGGGGATAAGTTCGTAACTTTCCCCCATTTCAGAGAAGCGTGTCCCAAAGTTTGAGATCCCCCCCTCCCCTCCATTTCCCCATTCATACACCGGCAGCGGCACGACAACCTCCGCACTGCGGCCAGCCTCCACCGTCCGCCACCCCATCATCCACCTTGCCGGAGTCGCTACCCCTACTCCGTCGTCCACCGCAAGAGATGGACGTCTCTCATCCACGGCGCTGGACTAGGATCCTTTCATCGCCTCCTCTCGCTTCATCGGCATCGTTGTCCACCTTGCCGTTGCCGCTCCTACGACCACCTCGTCCACAACAACAGGATATATCCCCCGACCCGGCCATCTGCCATCTAAAGTCTTCTTCCCTGCCGCCGACAGCCATCGCACCCACAGCACCCTCAATGTATCAGCATAGTCCTACACGGCGTCGCAAGAGAGGTGGTACTCTTCCATATGTGCTTATGTTATTGATCTCACCCGGAAAATAGATCGTAATTTGTTTACTGCACTTTTCTTGTCAGTACCAAATCGTAGTGGCTAGTTGAAAGCAAACATTGGTTGCGAAGTAGCTTTGTCCGGTTTGCACCTTCAGATCCGCCATGGCACGGGCACTATACTCGTAAAGCTTATGGTTTCCCCCCTTTATATTCACTACCATCATCGTAGGTGCTTCGTGTCGTTCTAGCACTGCTCCTCAAGACCTCAACCCAAATCTTACGTGTTGAAATACGAATCTGGTATGATGCTCATATCACTAAAACAGAGAATGTTTAATTGGTCACCTAATGTTCCTATATTCGTTTCAAAAAGCATGTGCGCCACCCACTGGTCCAGCTAGTTCCACTTTCCTGATTTTTCTCTTGATGCTTAGGGTTTTCCCCTTTTATCTACTCTACTATGATCTTTGTAGGTGCTTTCTGTCCTACTAGCATTACTCCACCCTTCAAGCTGAACAACACAACACTCAGAATTCGAAAGCTTAGTTGTTCAAATATGATTGTGATATGATACTGATATTAGTTAACCGACACATTTAGTTCGTTAGCTAAAGGTCCCACTTGAGTTTCCAAATGCATGTCGCGACATATAGAGAGACAACATAATTGCATTACTTTGTCACTTGTTGACCATACTTTCTTGTCCATACCAAATCTTAGTTGTTATTTCAAAGCAAACATCGGTTGCTAACTACCCTTTGCGCGGTTTGCAGCTTCAGATCTTCCATCCCACTGCCACAGTCAACACTGTACTGATCATGCTTATGTTTTCCCCATTTTATGATGACCACAATCAGCCTACGTGGTTTGTGTCGTAATAGCACTGCTCCACCCATCGAGCTAAACAAGCTTAGTTGTACAAATACATATCTGATATTATTGTTGATATTAGTAAATCTGAGAGATGTTTAATTGGTTAGCTAAATGTTCCTACTTTAGTTTCGAAATGCATGTGAGCCACATATGGAGAGACCGGAAAGAATAGTATTTCTCTGTGCGCTCTGGTTCATCATGGGTGGCCAACCGACAATGTATTGAAACACTTATAATATCTTCAATCTGCTTGCTCTACTGCTCTTCTTTAAGATGATACTCTTCTCTTGCGGTCAACTGGTCAGGTCGAGTTGTTCTCCCTTAGTATATTTTGAATCTGTCAGGTCAGGTCGACTTGTTCTTCTTTACTATATGTTGAAGCTATCATATGCGAAGTGTCATCACTTCTGGAGCTCTCATATTTTGAGGAGTAGGCCACATTATATTAATGCACACAACAAATTACAGCATGCATGGCCACTTTTAAAAGAATTGCAGAGATAGCACAAAGGGGTTTACAGGGAGGCAGTATTGGATTAGAATCACTTCTGCATTACAAAGAAAATCTCACTTGTTTTTATGTTTTCATGCATGTCAGATATTGAACATTATCAAAATGAATATGAAAATGGGCGCACAAGAGGACTATTGCGGAACGATCCACTGGCTAACAAACTTGGCATGGTGGAGGATGGCCTATCTTATTCACCCATCAAGGTGCTTGCTCTAACTTTGCAAAGTTGTATTGGTCGCACATATTTTGCATCTGACCTCTTGCATTTCTTCTACTTTGTTACACCATCTGCTTAGTTGAAGCATCATATATGAGTATATGCCATAACTATCCATTTTCTGTACCTATTCCATGTGTCGTCACACTATGTTTTTCCAGTCAAATGTTGTTCTTTCATGATAGATGTCCAAAAGGAAGAGGGTGAATGCAGATCCTCAAGGAGTACAAACTAGGTATTTGGAAAAGGTAGTGGTACCTATTAAATCAGATAGATCAGCAGCCACAGAAAACATAGGCCCAACTGTACCATACTTTACCCCTACTCCAGTGGCCAAACCCCTATTAGAACTGCTGGGAGCCGAGCATCAGGTATTGTCTATGATATCAATTCAATATTTGAACTCCTAAATTTCTGCTTGTGCCTTACCTTCTCTCTTGTATGAAAACTAATTTCAGATGAATCTCCTTGCTCAAAGGATCATATGATCTCAAAACAATAGTGGGCTCTGCATTGCTTTTGTCAGTACCTCTCTCCCTTTTGCCTTGTAACGATGTACTTAATTAATTGCTATTTGATTATGTATCATCAGTCTGCACCTGAGCTTCATTATCCTCTGTTTCTTCCAATATTATTTGATCTATATTTACTCTTTGCAAAATGTAGAATAATGGCAACGCTTATAAAGAATTTTCTTTGGGGAATTTATTGAATTATCCTTCCATCAACATGGAGAAGGGCTTTGTCCATCCCGTGTTAACATGTAATGTAAGTTCATCCTTCTCAAGCCTTCAAACTTTGTTCTAGTATAGATTTGGATAGGCATCATTGCCTCCACTGCTGTTTGCTTTGTTGTTTACATCTGATTGGATGTTTGCAACAACTACCAGTTTCAAATTGTCGTTGTAAAAACATGTTCCTTATGCAGAACAGATCCATTTATTTGCTTATATAATTGTGAAACATGTTACGTGTCTCCTTGTTTCTCTTTCAGAGTCGTATCTCTTACGCCAGGTAGAACTTTAGGGAAGATAGTGAGCCAAACCATCTTGAGGACAACGAGATGACCCCAAGGTCCTGTCTTGATGAAGACAGTTAGTTGAAGCTACTAACCAGCAGGTGTGAGACAACCTCTATGCAGTCGCTGCCTCAATCAGTTCGACTTCTTCAGTCTCAACTTAAAGCGAAAAGGCTTGCTTCAGCTCAGCTCCGACTTGAAGTCAAAGATGCAATGAAGATGTCAGAGGACTGCCGTGCGCAACATCATGCCTTAAATCTAGTGTTGATGCATCTATCGTTGACACAACTGAGGTCTACTCAGCTTATTCAGCTGTTTGGGGGGCCCGACCTGGCCAGGCCTAGTGCCTTCTGATGTGCTCTCAGTTTTGTATATTCTTTTGTCAGCGCGTTTATTTGCACTGGTGGCTAACTTTGATGCCCAGTGGATGTAATATGTGTGATAGCCGTGATAGCCTAGCGTAAGTTGCTTGCTTATTTATTTCCTTGTTGTCTTGTTTATTTGTTTGCTTGTAGTCATTGCAGTTCTTTTTCTGCAGTTTGCTAGTGGCTGCAATAACCTATTTCTAAACGTAGGCCACAATAACCATGGGCTAATATTTACTCTAGTGACACTGGGCCTCCTACGGGCCGTAGAAACAATGGGCCTTCTACGGGCCATAGAAACAATGGGCCTTCTACGGGCCGTACAAACAATGGGCCTTCTACGGGCCGTATCATCAATGGGCCTTCTACGGGCAGTATGATCGATTGGCCAAACATGGGCCAATAACAGGCCGCATTATGGCCGTAAACGGGCTAGAGTTGGAATCAGTCGTTCATGGGCTAACCATAACGGGCCATCGTTAATACGCCGTATTTCATAATGCTATGGAAATGGCCCAACGTGTTAACAGACCACAAACGGGCTGACTGTAACCACGGGCTGAATTTGGCCCATAAGCAGAAAATGACAGTAACGGGCCGTAAGTAAACGAATGCTGGAAATGAGCCCAAGAATAAATGGGCTCTGAGTAGGCTGAAAGATAACATGGGATGGAAACGGCCCAATGGAATAGCGGGCCCTTAACGAGTATAAAGTGATACACTGTTCATTACGGGCCAGTTTCACAACGGGCCGTTAATGGGTGTAAAGTAATACACTGTTCATTACGGGCCAGTTTCACCACGGGCCGTTAATAGGCCAAGAGTTACATAGGGCCTCATATGGGCCGAAAGACGTCATGGGCCATACATGGGCCAGAAGTGAAAATGGGCTGGAATCATATTGGGTGGCCCAGATGACGCTACTAGGCCTAATTCGGATAGGGCGTAACGGGCCTTGGGTTAGCGGGCTGTAAATGGGCTATATGCAAATAGGCCGTTAACAGGCTTTACATGGGCCGGCCCGCCACCTTTTGACCAAGTCAAACGGGCTGGCCTTTTCACAGGAATGGGCCTCTGTTGGGCCATGCCACGTGTCGACGTATCATAGGTGCCTTCTGTCCAATGAGCGGATGACATCTGTCCCAACGGTGAGCCGACACGTGTTTCCTCCAGCCAATGATGATTTTACACGTGGAAAATCCCCATTGGTCGGGGCTGTTAACGGGTTATCGCATCCAAAACCCGACCCGATAGCTTAACAGCATTCCGTTACGGTGGATGCCACGTGTCGGTCACCCTTGACGAAAGCACTTCTGTGACGCACGATTTATCGTCATGGAAGTGGACACTTCCGTGATGATAATTTCGATAATGTCATGGAACACTTCTACGACAGCACATGTATGACTATCTTGATTCTGTCATAAAATCGTCATGGATGTACATGCATGACAAAAAATGCGACCTACTGTGACAAACACGTATCATCACGGAAGTGTATTTTTTTTGTAGTGAGTACAGCTGACGCCGCCAAGTTCTTCGAGGATCAAGGTGATAAGGAAGTGGAGAAGCTTTTCTGGTCGCAATTCAATGCTCCCACTTGCCCGCTGCCGCTAAATGAGAAGGTGGCTGCTGTGGCGGAGCTCCACAGGCTGTCCGGGCTTGCAATGTGGTCTGTAATAGACCATGTTTGGCCGAAGGGGCCTAAGCAGGACAGCTACTTTGGTTTGGTGCAGCAATTCCTTGGGGTCGTGTCTCGGATTGATGCCATGAGAAGGTCGGCATGCATAGAGGGTGCGCGGGTGGCTCTTGCCCGCGTCAAAGCCCATTGGACGGATATAGAGGCCACCATTATAGCGACCCAGGATCCGGCGGGAGGCCAATATCCGGCCGAGCACTACTTGGCACAGGTCACAGAAGGTGCCCACCTAATAGAGGCGCAGAGCTCGAAAAATGTCTTATTCGAGTGATAAGTCGAATCATTGTAAAAAACAATGTTTATCTTGATTATGAGGCTATATTTATACTTTTTGCCCGGAAGTATGATTGTGTCCCCTTTGTGGCCGTTTTTATATAGATATGAGTAGTTCGAAAGTTAGCACTCGTTGGCTTCAGCCCCCACGCATACAATGCGGAGGTGTTCGCGAGAAATATGCTTAATCACACTTGATCCAACGTCTTGGTCCATGAAGGAGGTGATCGCACGTCGAACTAGGCGGACGGACTATAAAGTTGTAACACTTTCACTTAGCCATGTGGTTCTAAAGGTGGGGCTACTATGTAGCCCCTGGTACATTCGCGTGCATCCGAATACGAGCGCGTATGTACATGGCCGGGAAACGGCCCTTCGTTAATGCGGAGGAATACTTAAAGATTCCGGTGAGTCTTCGAGTGGTTGAACAGTCTCTCGCTGTATCATGACAGTCAGTTTTCGGATTTCTCTACTGAGGCGCTCATCCGGAATAACCAGGGCACAATCGCAGTAGTTCTCCTTTGGCCTGCCTTAGCCGATAATAACGGAATGTAAGGCGGCAAACCCAGGAGCCAGGCAAACCCAACATTTGACCAAAGACATGATTCGGAGCTGATGCATATAAGGCCAAACTCGTGATGCCGAACACTCCTGAAGGTGTTCAGGCTTTATAACAGAACATGGGCTCAAGAATGCCCCTTCATTATGAACCCTGTGTTTCCAGGTACATCTGGTAATCTATCATGGCGAAATGCCGATAACGACAGTATCCTCTGTGGGTATGGAACCCATGGGATGGTTTAAACAACAAGAGGCAATAAAAAGGTTTACACAGGGGCTTAATCTAAAAAGAAACCTGTTGAACAGGGCCCTGCTGCACGTCTGCGCCTTTGTCTCCGTTGTGCCGTATCCTATAAGGGTATCGCGCGAACGTTGTCTGTGGAAAAAGGAAAACTCATAGGAGAGTACAACGTAAGTATGCGATGGATAGTAAAAGTGTAAGATGTTGGCCTGCCAATAAGGGTGAGCCAAGTGTGGGGCTGTATTAAATATTTATAGCCCCTGGTTTCCGCTATGGGATTACATATATGGAGCCCTGGTTGAATTTTATCCAGGCTACTGGAATCGTCTAACCGTGTCTGTGGTCTTAATGACCAGTCATGTTTTCTGAAATTGGAGGCCGCTTATAGTCTGGCCGCCAGGGCCATCGCGTGTTCCTCTACGCGTGAAGAGCGCTCTATGATTCCGCTAACGGTGATGACGCCACGGGGACCGGGCATCTTGAGTGTAAGGTAGCCATAGTGCGGCAATGTGTTGAAGCGGGCGAAGGCCGTTCTTTCAAGCAATGCATTATAGCTGCTTTTAAAGGGTGCGATGGTGAAGAGTAGTTCTTCGCTTCTGGAGTTGCCTGGGGAGCCGAATGTTACTTCCAGCACAAGGGAGCCCCTGCCGTTGGCTTCAACGCCTGGTATCACCCCTTCAAAGGCGGTGTTGCTTTGGCTAATTTTGGATGGGTTTATCCCCATTCGCGGACAGTGTCCTCGTATATTAAATTGAGACTACTGCCGCCATCTATGAGGACACGGGTGAGACGGTATCCGTCGATTATTGGGTCAAGCACCAAGGCCTGTGATCCTCCGCACCGAATACTAGTTCGGCCATCCATGTGATCGAAAGTGATCGGACGAGACATCCAGTAGTCAGATGTAGGTACGATGGGCTCTACATCGTGCGCGTCTCTGAGCGCGCGTTCATGCCTTATCGTGAATGTGTGAGTCGCGTGGATCATGTTTACTGTTTTAACCTCTGGCGGGAATTTTTTCTGTCCCCCAGTGTTCGGCTGGCGAGGTTCATCCTCGTCTTCACTTGGTGTTTCCCTCCCTTTGTGTTCGGCATTTAATTTGTCGGCCTGCTTGAAGACCCAACACTCTCTATGGGTGTGGTTCGTAGGTTTCTCCAGGGTGCCATGAATTTGGCATAGTCTGTCCAGGACTCTGTTCAGACGGGACGGTCCCTCTTTACTGCCTTTAAATGGCTTCTTTTGCTGATCAGGTCGAGAGCCCTTGAATCCGGCATTGACCGTTGTATTATCCGGGCACTCTTCCTTGTTTTGGCGTTTGTGTTTATTACGCCGTGGCTTCCCATTGCCATCTCTTATTTCGGATGCGTTGGGGTCACTGGTGCCTTTACGGGATAACCAGCTGTCTTCACCCATGCAAAAGCAGGTCATAAGGCATTTTAAGGCTGCCATTGTCCTTGGCTTTTCTTGGCCGAGGTGCCGGGCGAGCCATTCGTCGCGAATACTGTGTTTGAATGCTGCTAAGGCTTCATCGTCCGGACAGTCGACTATTTGATTCTTTTCAGTGAGGAATCTATTCCAAAGCTTGCGGGCGGACTCTCCGGGCTGTTGGATTATGTGACTTAGATCGTCTGCATCCGGAGGCCGGACATAAGTCCCTTGGAAGTTGGCCCTGAAAGCATCCTCGAGTTCTTCCCAACTTCCGATTGAATTTTTGGGGAGGCTTTTCAACCAATGTCGAGCTGGTCCCTTCAACTTGAGGGGAAGGTATTTGATGGCGTGGAGGTCATCCCCACGAGCCATGTGAATATGCAGGATAAAATCCTCGATCCAGACCCCTGGGTCTGTCGTGCCGTTGTATGCCTCTATGTTCACAGGTTTAAAGCCTTGTGGGAATTCATGGTTCGGTACTTCTTCGGTGAAGCACAGGGGGTGAGCAGCCCCTCTGTATCTGGGCGCGTTGTGGCATGCAATCGGCTGTTGTTGTGTCCGGTGCTTATTCCGAACTGGTATTTGGCTTGTATGAGCGTTTGGGTGACCATAGTCCCTCGCCGAGGTGTGTCCTTTAGATCCGTAGATGGACCTGGCTGCACCAGCTTTCTTATCCAGCTGCTCACGTAGATCATGCGCGGTGTCAGTAGACGCTCAGTTGTGGTTGTGAAGCGGTATGTCTGGTTTCCTGGTCGTATTATTCTTTGGTGGAACAGCCGCGTCATCGAATTCTGGCAGTAGTTTGCATTTTGGATAGCTTTTTGTATGGCGATCATCGCCATACCTTTCTTCAGTGTCTAGCACTTTATTCCATCTGCGACTGAGCGTTTCCTATGCGGCTTTGAGCCATTGCTTCTTCTTCTTTAGACTTCTTGCTGTGGCCATAAGCTTTCGGTGGAGGTTATCTCGTTCCACGCGTTCTTCCGGGTTGATGAATGCATCATCGTCCGGACTATGTTCCTGTCCTGGGGCGGTTTCATGAGCTCGTCCCGCCGGATCAGTGTCATTAGGTATTTGCTCCGAACTTGGTTTGGCGTGACCTGGCTCATCCTGCTCCATCGCTGGGTCCATGTGGTCGTTATTGCCTTCGGGGTTTACTGGTATATTGACCCTTCTTGCACTCTTGTCGCTATTTTTGCAATTGCTGGACTTTGAGCGGCGTCTGCGCCGCCTTTTTGGCTTTTGCCCGGGTGTTTTATCTTCCGGATTATCGTTGTCGTCCTTCTTGGGCATATCCACCATGTATATATCGTGTGACAAGGTAGTAGTCCCGCACCCCAGAGATTCTGAAGCTTCTCCTGCATCGTCGTCCATACAATCGATGTCTTCGGGGTCGAAGTTAAGAACGTCGGTTAAATCATCGATCGTGGCAATGAAGTGGGTGGTGGGTGGGCAACGAATTCCTTCATCGCCTGCTTCCCACTCAGGCCGGATATAGTTCGGCCCACAGCCTCCTGACAAAGAGAGAGACTTTAATGAGTTCAGCATGTCGCCAAAGGGCGAGTGCTGGAAGATGTCCGCAGCGGTAAACTCCCTTACCGGAGCCCAACCTGGCTCGGCTGGCTCGAGGGTATGCGGACCGGAACCAACAACCAGATACGAGTCCGGGGGGCCGGGGTTACAGGCTTCCACGGAGGTGAGACCTGTGGTCGGCTCCACCGTTGATGAATATGCGGCCTGCGGGGCGGGGTCCAGCCCTTCGTCCTTGGGCAGCGCAACCTGTCCCGGATTTAGATCTGGGGCTACTACAGGGATGATGTTCCGAGCATTGTCCGACAGCAGGTCGAGGCCGTGCTCGTCATGACTGTCTGGCGCTCCTGGCACAGGCCTGAATCCATCGAAGATCAAGTCTCCACGAATGTCCGCCGTGTAGTTCAAGTTTCCGAACCTGACCTGGTGGCCAAGGGCATAGCTGTCAATCTGCTCCAGATGGCCGAGCGAATTGGCCCGTAGTGCGAAGCCGCCGAACACAAAGATCTGTCCGGGGAGGAAAGTCTCGCCCTGGACGGTGTTGTTGGCGATTGAAGATGCCATCAAGCCTCAAAGCGATGAGATAGAGGAACTCTCAATGAAAGCACCAATGTCGGTGTCAAAACCGGCGAATCTCGGGTAGGGGGTCCCGATCTGTGCGTCTTAGGCTGATGGTAACAGGAAGCAAGGGACACAATGTTTACCCAGGTTCGGGCCCTCTTGATGGAGGTAAAACCCTACTTCCTGCTTGATTAATATTGAAGATATGTGTAGTACAAGAGTAGATCTACCACGAGATCGTAGAGGCTAAACCCTAGGAGCTAGCCTATGATGGTATGATTGTAATTGTGATCGGTCTTCTAAGGACCATCCTCTCCGGTTTATATAGACACCGGAGAGAGCTAGGGTTTACACGGAGTCGGTTACAAGGAAGGAAATATAATATCCGGATCGCCAAGCTTGTCTTCCACGCAAAGGAGAGTCCCATCCGGACATGGGCCGAAGTCTTGAGTCTTGTATCTTTATGCTTCAATAGTCCGGACGATGTATATAGTCTGGCTATCCGGATACCCCCTAATCCAGGACTCCCTCACCCGACAAAGTAATCTAAAGGCATGAACAAAAGGGATACATGCCGCAGGGACGGACCCACGCGGCCTGGGAATGATGCAGCCCAGGGGGCACTCCCAGCTGAAAATGAAACTCGAAGGATGTCACCTGATGATGTTGGAGATGAAGGAATGCTGAAGTAGCTGACGACGCGCGCTGCAGAAACCGATCCTCACAAGCCCCCAGGCCCACGAGCCTCGGGTGGCTCCAGGGGCGCAGGCGGCTCTTCAAGGACCATCTCCATCTCTGCCAGGACTGCGGAATGCCTGGCCTCCTGAGCCTCCAGAATGCTCCTCATAAGATGCTGATGTGCGGCCGCCGCGTTCGGCAGGCCAAAAGGCATGTTAACATAGTTGTGGGGTGGACCCTTGCAGCGTCCCACGCGCGAGGGCCAGAAGATCTCCTGAGAGGCGGCTCGGTGGAGCCCTGGTACGTCGATGTAGACGCGCAGCCCACCATCCTCGCCTGGATGGGGAGCTATGGTGGGTAAGCGGCGGCTCCCACTCACGACTCTTGACTCCTGCAGCTCCTGATTGATCTCGCTGATGAACTCCCGAGGGTTTGGCCCTCCTTGCCTCGTTCCTTCTTGAGGGAAACGTGCTTTTAAGCACGCCTCCAAGTGGTGCCTAAGTGCCTCCCTCGTGACCTTGGAAAAGTCGGTGGCCCTCCAGGAGAGAGCCCCCGAGCCTTGCCCGAGGAGGGCGCCGGGCGCGCCTTCCTATGCGACAGAAGGAGGCGCCCCTTGAACAGGCGCGGATCCTGGCATAATGCCACTGGAGGGGCCTGCCCGCCGAGGGTTCGGACCAGGTGATGTTTTCTTCTTCTTAGGGTCTGCCTCGGGAAGTCTCCCGCTCCTGTGATCTGGGCCTTCGATTGCCGCAGCTTGAAAAGCATGCTCAAGGGAACACACTGCAGCCCTCTCCTCACAAGGCACTGTGATGACTCCACTGCTTCCTGGCATCTTGAGGACATTGTAGCCGTGATGAGTCACTATCATGAACTTGGCCAGGGCTGGGTACCCGAGGATGGCATTGTATGGCAGGCGAATATGGGCGACGTCGAAGTCAATGAGCTCGGTGCGGTAGTTGTTGTGCTGTCCAAAGGTGACAGGAAGGCGAACTTGCCCTATTGGAACGGTGGAACCATCAGTGACTCCTGTGAAAGGCTTGGTTGGCTGAAGCTGATCGTATGTCACTTGCAGATTGTTGAATGTCTTGACGAACAGGACGTTGAGTCCCGCTCCGCCATCGATGAGGGTCCTGGTGACTTGCACATTGCTGATGACTGGGGAACAAAGCATCGGGAGGGCTCCGGACGTGGCTGCACACTTGAGCTGATCCGCTGAGCTGAACGTGATGGCGCACGCTGACCACCTGAGAGGGCGCGTGGCATCAAGCTTGGGGAGGACTGCATTCACCTCGCGAGCAAACTATTTGACGATGCGCTGAGAGGCTGGGGCCTGAGCGCCGCCCAGGATGCAAGTGATTGCGCGCGGCTCCTGGAAGCCCCCAGCCCCCTCGTCCTGATGATGGTCTTCATTCCTCCTCGGCTGAGGTGGCAGAGGAGGGAGGCCTGTGTTGCCTTGTGGGCGATCTTCACGAGGCTGATCCCTCCAGCCTTCCTCGCGAGGCTAGTCCTGCCAGCGGTCCTCGCGAGGTCGGTCACGCCACCCTTGGCGAGGGCCACAGTCTTCCCATCGTCCTCCACCTCTTTCTCCTCCGCGGCCATAGCCCCGGTTGTTGCACTCGGGGCGTCGGCTGATATGCCCATCTCACACAGCCCTGAGCTCTTGGCATTCGTTGGTGTTATGGGTGTGGAGGTCGTGGTACACGCAGTACCGGCTGCCCTTGGACTAGTAACTTCAATCAGACGTGACACGACGGCCTCTGAGCCCATTCAGACACGGTGGGCGCCAAACGTGGGCGGCAAAACACATTTGATTGAAGCTCGTCCGAAAAACATGTGTCTCTTCCTCCATTTCCCCATTCATACACGGTGGGCGGCAAAACAAACTCTCCTTGTCCGAAATCGATGTAGGCTAATATTTGAAATAGGGGCAGATGTGTAACTTCCATCAGACGTGACACAACCGCCCTACCTGTCAGCCCCGTTCATAAACCGTGGGCGCCAACCGTGGGCGGCAAAACACCCTCTCCTCGCCCGAAATAGTTACCGGTAAATATTTGGGAGATGCGAGATTACCGTCCTATCCCCAACCGACGCGATGTCTGAAATTTTAAACGGGGGATAAGTTCGTAACTTTCCCCCATTTCAGAGAAGCGCGTCCCAAAGTTTGAGCTCGCCCCCCCCCCCTCCATTTCCCCATTCATACACCGTCGGCGGCACGACAACCTCCGCGGCCAGCCTCCTTGAGGGAGTCCCGGACTAGGGGGTGTCCGGATAGCCGAACTACCATCATCGCCCGGACTCCAAGACTATGAAGATACAAGATTGAAGACTTCGTCCCGTGTCCGGATGGGACTTTCCTTGGCGTGGAAGGCAAGCTTGGCGATACGGATATGTAGATCTCCTACCATTGTAACCGACTCTGTGTAACCCTAGCCCTCACCGGTGTCTATATAAACCGGATGGCTTTAGTCCGTAGGACGAAGAACAATCATACCATAGGCTAGCTTCTAGGGTTTAGCCTCCTTGATCTCCTGGTAGATCTACTCTTGTAACCCACATCGTCAATATTAATCAAGCAGGACGTAGGGTTTTACCTCCATCAAGAGGGCCCGAACCTGGGTAAAAACATCGTGTCCCTCGTCTCCTGTTACCATCCGCCTAGACGAACAGTTCGGGACCCCCTACCAGAGATCCGCCGGTTTTGACACCGACATTGGTGCTTTCATTGAGAGTTCCTCTGTGTCATCACCGATAGGCTCGATGGCTTCTTCGATCATCATCAACAACGCCGTCCAGGGTGAGACCTTCCTCCCCGGATAGATCTTCATATTCGGCAGCTTTGCACTGCGGGCCAATTTGCTTGGCCATCTAGAGCAGGTCGAAAGTTACGCCCCGGGCCGTCAGGTCAGATTTGGAAGTTTGGACTTCACGGCTGACATCCGCGGGGACTTGATCTTCGACGGATTCGAGCCACAGCCGAGCGTGCCGCACTGTCACGTCGGGCATGATTTAGCTCTACCGCTGGACAGTATCCTGGAGGCCGCACTCGAAACCACTCCGATCTTCAATTCGGAGCCAGCTCCGCAGATCGAGGATGGATGCCTAGACACCGCCTCGGGGGTTGCAACCTCTACGGTGATAGAGCCGAACACTGACTTCGTCCCTCATAAAGCTCGTGACTCCAAGGTGTCGGACTCCTCGCCAGACTCCGCACCTCCCGCGCCCGCCCCGATCGAATCCGACTGGGCGCCGATCATGGAGTTCACCGCAGCGGACGTCTCTCAACACTCACCTTTCGGCGACATCTTGAGTTCGCTAAAATACCTCTCGTTATCAGGAGAGACCTGGCCAGATTGTGGTCAGGACGGCTGGGATGCGGACGACGAAGAAATTCAAAGCCCACCCACCACCCACTTGGTAGCCGCTGTCGATGATTTAACTGACAGGCTAGACTACGACTCTGAGGACATCGACGGTATGGACGACGATGCCGGGGACGACCAAGAACCAGCGCCTAACGGGCGCAGGAAAGCCACCCCATCCCACAACGTATGCATGGTGGACACACCAAAAGGAAGCGGCAATGAGGAAAAACGGGACGTGGCGAAGGACAACTCCCCCAACAGACAAACAAAGCGGCGACGCAAGCGCCGCCCGAAGACCAGCATCGACAAAAATGGTACCCATATGGACCCGGCCCTAGAGCAGGGCGAAGCAGTGGACGACGCACACGTCAACAAGCAGCCAGCCGGACATGAACCGGACAAGCAACCCATCCCCGGGCGAAGATGATCTCACATCACCAGAGCATAGGAATCTTCATAACAGGCTCGTCGCCACTGCAAGAAGTTTGAAGAAGCAAAAGCGGAAGCTCAAAACAGCGGAAGACACACTCAGAATGAGATGGAGCAAAGTACTCAACACCGCAGATAAATATGGCACTAGTCACCAGACAAAGAGCTACCCGAAGCGCAAGCTGTTGCCCGAATTTGACGAGGAGGCCTTCGAGCCCCCGCAGTCAAAAAAGAAAGGGGCCGCCTGGCCGGATAGACGACCAGATGACAGGCCAAGAGCAACACGGGGCGCCACACACAAGCCGGCACATGATCAGCATAAAGATCTTTAGAAAAAGGATAACCCGGCCAGGTCTATCTATGGGCCAAAAAAGAAGACTCCAGGAAGTAACACAACCAGCCGAGCATTTGAAGACAACGGCACACCCAAATACAGGGGCACCGCACACCCACTATGTTTTACCGACGAGGTACTGGATCATGGATTTCCAGCGGGATTTAAACCCATAAACATAGAGGCATACGATGGAACAACAGGCCCCGGAGTCTGGATTGAGGATTATATCCTACACATACACATGGCAAGAGGAGACGATCTCCATGCCATAAAATACCTTCCCCTCAAGCTCAAAGGGCCGGCCCGGCATTGGCTTAAAAGCCTCCCAGAAAATATGATTGGGAGTTGGGAAGAGCTTGAGGATGCGTTTCGAGCAAATTTTCAGGGGACTTATGTCCGGCCTCCGGATGTAGATGATTTAAGTCACATAACTCAACAGCCCGGAGAATCAGCATGCAAATTCTGGAACAGGTTCCTCACTAAAAAGAACCAAATAGTCGACTGTCCGGACGCTGAAGCCTTCGCAGCCTTCAAACACAACGTCCAAGACGAATGGCTCGCCAGACACCTCGGCCAGGAAAAACCAAGAACAATGGCCGCACTAACAAGTCTCATGACCCGCTTTTGCGCGGGGGAAGACAGCTGGTTGGCTAGATGCAGCACCAGCGACCCGAGTACATCCTAAATCAGGGATGGAAATGGGAAATCACGATGCAAAAAAGATCAGCGCCGGAACAAGGAGAATGGCCCAAATAGTACGACGGTCAACGCCGGATTCAAAAGCTCTCGGTCGAACAACAAAACACTGCCCTTAAAGGATAACAGTGATGAGTTACCCAACCTCAACAAGATTCTGGATAGACTGTGTCAAATACACGGTACCTCCGGGAAGCCTGCAAACCATACCCACAGAGATTGTTGGGTCTTCAAGCAGTCCGGCCGACTTAACGCCGAACACAAAGGGCTCGACACACCAAGTGACAGTGACGAAACCCAAAAGCAGCGCTCCGGAAACCAAAAGAGTTTCCCATTAGAAGTCAAAACAGTAAACTCACTTCACGTGATAACACGCAGCGCGGCCCCTGCTATACCAGGACACCGTCCGCAGACTGGGGATAGAACCCACCAAAATTCGCTATAGCAGCACTTCCTTCAAAGGAGTGACGCCAGGCCTTTTTAGCCAATTTTACAGGCTCTGTACCACTAGGGGTCGTGTTCGGTTCATCCGACAACCTCCGTCGCGAAAAGCTCACCCTCCATTGCCCCATTTAGCAGTAGCCCTTAAGCACTACCGGGGCGTGCAGCTTTCGCGCGCTTTAATGCAATACCACATTACGCGTCTCTTACGCTTAAAAATGCCCGGTCCACGTGGCATATTCTTAAAACTCCAGGTGTCTCTCGACCATGGAGAATGTGCGGCTTCCTAGACAGCCACACATTATTCCGACCTTGCAGGTCAAAGCCCCTAAAAACAGGTCATTTAGACCTCGGACATGGTTAGACGAGTCCAGCAAGGGGCTTCCCAGCCGCATACCCCTTTTTTTAGGGGGTCGCGCGCATAAATGATGAAAGCCAATAAAGCTCAACTTTCTTCATCTTCCAAATTATACTTTATTTTGATACACTTTTTGCACGATATTTCTTAGAAACTAAGTCCTTCTCTTTTACAGATGAAGCACGTGCTACACCCGTCCAGGATACAGCACAACGGAGACACAGGCGCAGACATGCAGTAGGGACCCGTTGCAAGGATTCTTTTCAGATTAAGACCCTGCGTAAACCTTTCTCACTGTCTCTTGTTGATACACATCCCCCGATTTCCTACCAGAGCCGAGGAGGAGGCTGGCGTTTTGGCATCGACCGCGTCAGAAGTTCTCTCCTGTACCTGGACACTAGGGGCTTAGGGCTTTATTCTGCCCGATATCATAAAGACCGAACACCTCAGGGAGTGTTCGGCATCTCGAGTTAGGCCTTATATGCATCAGCTCCGAATCATGTCTTTGGTCAAATGTTGGGTTTGCCCGGCTCCTGTGTTTTGCTGCCTTACGTTTCGTATCATCGGCTAACGCGGCACCAGGATAACTACTGCAATTGTGCCCCAGTTTGGCCGGGAGAGCACCTCAGTAGAGAAAGCCGAAAACTGACTGTCATGATATAGCGAGAGACTGGTCAACCACTCGATCGACCATTGGAATGTTTAGAATTCCTCCGCTTTGACGAAGGACCGCTTCCCGGTCAGGCACATACGCGCCCCGAGTTCGGAGAAGCGCGGTGCCATCAGGGGCTATATATTAGCCCCACATTCGAGCTCCTATGGCTAAGTGAAAAAGCATTGTAGTCCGGTTGCCTAGTTTGCTATGCTATCACCTCCTTAAAAGGACCAAGACGTTGGATTAAGTGTGAAAAAGTGTTTTTCTTTTTGCAAACACCCCCGCACCATGTGCGTGGGGGCTGAAGCCAAAGACTGCCATCTTTCAGATTATACATACATATACGGCCGCACAGGAGAGAGTTCAATACTTGAACACACAAGTATAAAAAGTCATTGCATTATAAACATGATCTTAGAAATCATACATGTCATTCAAACATAACATCTTTCGAGCACTGCGACTCTATTATACGAGCGCCCTGCAGGACTTCCTCAAAGTAATGCTCGGTGGGGAATCGGCTTTTGTCCGAACCCCGGGATGCAACAGCGGTGGCATCCATCTGCGCCCAGTATGTTTTACCACGGGCGAGAGCCATCCGCGCACCTTCTATGCATGCCGACCGCTTCATCGCCTTAATATGCGGCACTGCCCCAAGGAATTGCTGCAACAAGCCAAAATAACTCTTCGGCTTGGGCCTTTTCGGCCACAGATGAGTTACCACATCCGTCATGGCTAGTCCGGACAATCTATTCAGCTCAGCCCACTCAACCAGCCGATCACTCAACGGAAGTGGACGCTCCGGACTATGGAATTGAGACCAGAAAAGCTCTTCCATTTCATGATCCTCCTGGCTTCGAAAGTGCACGACTGCGTCAGCCGCACTCGCCGCCAAGTCCAGATAAGGATCCTCCGCACCGTACAATCGGCCCAGCTGAGCATACTTCGGATCCGTGAACTTCCTACGCAGCATAAAGGGCTTTCCAGCCACAATGTCTCTGACCTGACGCAGTTCCTCCTTCATAGCCCGCATCGCACTACGGGCATCCTTGGCTTCGGCATCGGCCTTCTTCAGGTCCTCTTGCTCCGCTCGGCGTTCTCCTTCTAGAACCTCCAGGCAGTCGGTAGCAACTTTTAATTTCATGGCCATTCCGGCCATCTCCTCCCTGCTTCGGCAGTGAGCAGCCTTCTCGGCTTCTAGCTCTTCCGCTGCCTTCAAGGCAGCCGCCTCGCTTTTTCTGGCTTGCTCCTTGGCCCGAGCAAGTTCTGCTCGAAGGTCTTCCACAGCAGCAGCACCATCTGCATCAAGCATACAACTTGTAAGGAATGGGCATCAGCTCCCTTACTAAGCGACCGCAGCGCAATCACATACCTTGTGACTCATCAAGTCGTTTATTGACCAGCGAGATGTCCGCATCTGCAGCGTCGAGTTCCTTCTTCAGCTCGGCGAATCCATCCGTCCGGCTGGCCACCGAACGTTCCGCCACCTGCATAGGAAAGGCGACAGTTAATAACTGAGATTATGATCCTAGGCACGCTGCCGTTTTCGACAGCATACCAAGTCTCAGGGGCTACTATACAGGGCGCACTTCATGTGCAAAACTGTCAACAGGTATGTCATTTTTTGCGTACCTCAAATCCCGTAAACTTCCGACGGCCTCATACAACCCGCTTTCGGCGGACGAGATCCTCTCAATCACATTACCCATTAATGTGCGGTGATCTTCTGAGATGGACGCCCTCTTAAGCAAATCCTGCAGCTCCACCGGCCGTACTCCAATGGGTGCCGAACTCTCCGGCCCCGCCGGACTCGGGGAGACCCTCTGCGACGACACCTCAGGGTCGTCCGCCCCGTGCGATGGGGTGGCAGATGGAGGCATTTCGCTCTCCATCATCTCCGGATGAAGGTCTCCCGAAGATGAGCTGTGCTGAGATGGGCTGAGATCCGAACTACAAGGTAAAAACTTCGGTTACCTTTAGACATTAAGCAGGGGTGTCTAATAATTATAAAATCCCCCTTTTTACTTACGGCTCGTTAGAGGGCTGATTCCTTCGAGGAGACAGTACGGCCGTGGCGCTTTCTGGCGCAGGACCTTCCGGTACAGATTTCTTTCCCCGCTTTGAGGCCTTGGCCTCCGGGTCTCCGGAAGCGTTCCGCTTCTCCCCCTGGAAGGAGGGACTCTCGATTCCTCCCTTACTAAACTCCTCCTTCGCAGAGGTGACAGTTTCCCTGTGCCCCCCTTCGCCCTCATTTGAAGGTGCAACCTCCAACGTTTTGATTAACACGGGATCCTGCGTGGTCTCAGGGAGGGGGGCCGGACACCGTATCAGTTTTGCTTGCGCTATCCACTCCTGTCCAGGGATAGCTGGTTAAAAGGCAAGCTCATGATAAATAAATGGATGGTGTATCCGGACACAGGGCTACTTACTAGAGTATCTGGGCGATTGCAGCTTAGGCCAGCGTCCTCGGTCAATTCCGGATGTGTCTCTTGCAATCCAAAGAACAGTTTATACATCTCCATGGGAGTCAAACCCATGAAGTGTTGAAGAGCTCGCGGCCTCTCCAGATTAAATTCCCACAGGCGGAGGGGGCGATGTTTGCAGGGCAGTAGGCCCGGATCAACATGACCTGCACCACTGCGACCAGATTGATCTCCCTTTCTTGGAGGACTCGAATCCGGTCCTGCAACAGGGGGGCGTCTTTGGGCGGCCCCCAGTCATGCCCCTTGTTGACCCATGATGTCAGCTGCTGTGGAGGGCCCGAGCGAAAGACGGGCGGCGGCTTCTGCCTGCTGCCCCGGGGAGCGGTGATATAAAACCACTCCTGTTGCCACAAGCCGAGCTCCTCTTGGAAAGAGCCCTTGGGCCATGGAGCTTCGGCCCTCTTGCTTATAACCGCCCCGCCGCACTCTGCTTGATGCCCCTAAATCATCTTCGGCTCCACGTTGAAGGTTTTGAGCCATAAGCCAAAGTGAGGGGTAGTGTGGAGGAAGGCTTCACAAACGACAATGAATGATGAGATATGGAGGATGGACTCCAGAGCCAGGTCGTGGAATTCCAGCCCATAGTAAAACATGAGCCCCCTCATGAAGGGATCCGTCGGGAAGCCTAAACCCCGACGGAAGTGAGACATGAACACGACGATCTCGCCAGGCTCGGGAGTTGGGATGACTTGCCCTCGGGCAGGCAGCCTATGCGAAATCTTGTAGGTTAAATACCTGGCATCTCTCAGCTTTAGCACGTCCTCCTCCGTGATGGAGGAGGGCATCCACTGGCCTCGTAGATCAGTACCGGACATTGTCGAGGATCGAAGGTACCTGAATTCAGAGCCCTGGGTGTTGGAACTCAGGGAGAGGGGCGGATTCGATAGAGGATGGAATAAAAATAACGGGCCTTGGTCTCATTATAAAGAGGAAGAATACCAAGAGCCGTCCATGTGACCGTTTGGAACCCGCCTTCGATGGAGGGGGCGTGGCAACGGGCACGGTTGGGTTACCCACGTCCGTATTGATGGGAATCCCGGAATAAGGGGAACACGATCTCTGCTTCGACAGGACGTGCCAAGGAAACCGCTTCGCTAAACGCGCTTAAGTGGTACAATAAAAACGTTTCAAATAAAGGCTTGGTTGTGGTGTGATGTCACGCCATGGAATACGTCAGCAGATTGAACTTGTGTGAATATTATTCTCTCTACGGTGGTATGTGGAAATTATTTTGCAGAGCCGGACACTATCCTGGTGTTCACAATCTTCTATAAATTATTCGGAGGAGGAACCAGCCTTGCAATGCCGAAGACAATATGCGCGCCGGACTCGTCGTCATTGAAGCCTGGTTCAGGGGCTACTGAGGGAGTCCCGGACTAGGGGGTGTCCGGATAGCCGAACTACCATCATCGACCGGACTCCAAGACTATGAAGATACAAGATTGAAGACTTCGTCCCGTGTCCGGATGGGACTTTCCTTGGCGTGGAAGGCAAGCTTGGCGATACGGATATGTAGATCTCCTACCATTGTAACCGACTCTGTGTAACCCTAGCCCTCTCCGGTGTCTATATAAACCGGATGGCTTTAGTCCGTAGGACGAAGAACAATCATACCATAGGCTAGCTTCTAGGGTTTAGCCTCCTTGATCTCGTGGTAGATCTACTCTTGTAACCCACATCATCAATATTAATCAAGCAGGACGTAGGGTTTTACCTCCATCAAGAGGGCCCGAACCTGGGTAAAAACATCGTGTCCCTCATCTCCTGTTACCATCCGCCTAGACGCACAGTTCGGGACCCCCTACCCGAGATCCGCCGGTTTTGACACCGACACTCCTCCGTCCGCCACCCCATCCTCCACCTTGCCGGAGCCGCTACCCCTACCCCGTCGTCCACTGCAAGAGATGGACGTCTCTCATCCACGGCGCTGGACCAGGATCCTTTCATCACCTCCTCTCGCTTCATCGGCGCCGTCATCCACCTTGCCGTTGCCGCTCCTACGACCGCCTCGACCACGGCAACAGGATATATCCCCGACCCGGCCTTCTGCCGTCTAAAGTCTTCTTCCCTGCCGCCGACAGCCATCGCACCCGCAGCCCCCTCAATGTATCAGCATAGTCCTACACGGCGTCGCAAGAGAGGTGGTACTCTTCCATATGTGCTTAAGTTATTGATCTCACCCGGAAAATAGATCGTAATTTGTTTACTGTACTTTTCTTGTCCGTACCAAATTGTAGTGACTAGTTGAAAGCAAACATTGGTTAGGAAGTAGCTTTGTCCGGTTTGCACCTTCAGATCCGCCATGGCACGGGCACTATACTCGTAAAGCTTATGGTTTCCCCCCTTTATATTCACTACCATCATCGTAGGTGCTTCGTGTCGTGCTAGCACTGCTCCTCAAGACCTCAACCCAAAGCTTACGTGTTGAAATACGAATCTGATATGATGCTCATATCACTAAAACAGAGAACGTTTAATTGGTCACCTAATGTTCCTATATTCGTTTCGAAAAGCATGTGCGCCACCCACTGGTCCAGCTAGTTCCACTTTCCTGATTTTTCTCTTGATGCTTAGGGTTTTCCCCTTTTATCTACTCTACCATGATCTCCGTAGGTGCTTTCTGTCGTACTAGCATTACTGCACCCTTCAAGCTAAACAACACAACACTCAGAATTTGAAAGCTTAGTTGTTCAAATATGATTGTGATATGATACTGATATTAGTTAACCGACACATTTAATTGGTTAGCTAAAGGTCCCACTTGAGTTTCCAAATGCATGTCGCGGCATATAGAGAGACAGCATAATTGCATTTCTTTTTCACTTGTTGACCGTACTTTCTTGTCCATACCAAATCTTAGTTGTTATTTCAAAGCAAACATCGGTTGCTAACTACCCTTTGTGCGGTTTGCAGCTTCAGATCTGCCATCCCACTGCCAGGGTCAACATTGTACTGATCATGCTTATGTTTTCCCCATTTTATGATGACCACAATCAGCCTACGTGGTTCATGTCGTAATAGCTCTGCTCCACCCATCGAACTAAACAAGCTTACTTGTACAAATTCATATCTGATATTATTGCTGATATTAGTAAAACTGAGAGATGTTTAATTGGTTAGCTAAATGTTCCTACTTTAGTTTCGAAATGCATGTGAGCCGCATATGGAGAGACCGGAAAGAATAGTATTTATCTGTGCGCTCTGGTTCATCATGGGTGGCCAACCAACAATGTATTGAAACACTTGTAATATCTTCAATCTGCTTGCTCGTCTGCTCTTCTTTAAGATGATACTCTTGTCTTGCGGTCAACTGGTCAGGTCGAGTTGTTCTCCCTTAGTATATTTTGAATCTGTCAGGTCAGGTCGACTTGTTCTTCTTTACTATATGTTGAAGCTATCATATGCGAAGTGTCATCACTTCTGGAGCTCTCATATTTTGAGGAGTAGGCCACATTATATTAATGCGCACAACAAATTACAGCATGCATGGCAACTTTTAAAAGAATTGCAGAGATAGCACAAAGGGGTTTACAGGGAGGCAGTATTGGATTAGAATCACTTCTGCATTACAAAGAAAATCTCACTTGTTTTTATGTTTTCATGCATGTCAGATATTGAACATTATCAAAATGAATATGAGAATGGGCGCACAAGAGGACTATTGCGGAACGATCCACTGGCTAACAAACTTGGCATGGTGGAGGATGGCCTATCTTATTCACCCATCAAGGTGCTTGCTCTAACTTTGCAAAGTTGTATTGGTTGCACATATTTTGCATCTGACCTCTTGCATTTCTTCTACTTTGTTACACCATCTGCTTAGTATAAGCATCATATATGAGTATATGCCATAACTATCCATTTTCTGTACCTATTCCATGTGTCGTCACACTATGTTTTTCCAGTCAAATGTTGTTTTTTCGTGATAGATGTCCAAAAGGAAGAGGGTGAGTGCAGATCCTCAAGGACTACAAACTAGGTATTTGGAAAAGGTAGTGGTACCTGTTAAATCAGATAGATCAGTAGCCACAGAAAACATAGGCCCAACTGTACCACACTTTACCCCTACTCAAGTGGCCAAACCCCTATTAGAACTGCTGGGAGCCGAGCGTCAGGTACTGTCTATGATATCAATTCAAAATTTGAACTCCTAAATTTCTGCTTGTGCCTTACCTTCTCTCTTGTATGAAAACTAATTTCAGATGAATCTCCTTGCTCAAAGGATCATACGATCTCAAAACAGTAATGGGCTCTGCATTGCTCTTGTCATTACCTCTCTCCCTTTTGCCTTGTAACGATGTACTTAATTGATTGCTATTTGATTATGTATCATCAGTCCGCACTTGAGCTTCATTATCCTCTGTTTCTTCCAATATTATTTGATCTATATTTAATCTTTGCAAAATGTAGAATAATGGCAACGCTTATAAAGAATTTTCTTTGGGGAATTTATTGAATTATCCTTCCATCAACATGGAGAAGGGCTTTGTCCATCCTGTGTTAACATGTAATGTAAGTTAATCCTTCTCAAGCCTTCAAACTTTGTTCTAGTATAGATTTGGATAGGCATCATTGCCTCCACTGCTGTTTGCTTTGCTGTTTACATCTGATTCTATGTTTGCAACAACTACAAGTTTCAAATTGTAGTTGTAAAAACATGTTCCTTATGCAGAACAGATCCATTTATTTGCTTATATAATTGTGAAACCTATTACTTGTCTCCTTGTTTCTCTTTCAGAGTCGTATCTCTTACGCCAGGCAGAACTTTAGGGAAGATAGTGAGCCAAACCATCTTGAGGACAACGAGATGATCCCAAGGTCCTATCTTGATGAAGACAGTGAGTTGAAGCTACTCACCAGCAGGTGTGGGACAACCTCTGTGCAGTCGCTGCCTCAATCAGTTCGACTTCTTCAGTCTCAACTTAAAGCGAACAAGCTTGCTTCAGCTCAGCTCCGACTTGAAGTCAAAGATGCAATGAAGATGTCAGAGGACTGCCGTGCGCACCATCATGCCTTAAATCTAGTGTTGATGCATCTATCGTTGACACAACTGAGGTCTACTCAGCTTGTTCAGCTGTTTGGGGGGGCGACCTGGCCAGGCCTAGTGCCTTCTGATGTGCTGTCAGTTTTGTATTTTCTTTTGTCAGCGCGTTTATTTGCACTGGTGGCGAACTTTGATGCCCAGTGGATGTAATATGTGTGATAGCCGTGATAGCCTAGCGTAAGTTGCTTGCTTATTTATTTCCTTGTTGTCTTGTTTATTTGTTTGCTTGTAGTCATTGCAGTTCTTTTTCCGCGGTTTGCTAGTGGTTGCAATAACCTATTTTCTAAACCTAGGCCACAATAACCATGGGCTAATATTTACTGTAGTGACACTGGGCCTCCTACGGGCCGTAGAAACAGTGGGCCTTCTACAGGCCGTAGAAACAATGGGCCTTCTACGGGTCGTACAAACAATGGGCATTCTACGGGCCGTATCATCAATGGGCCTTATACGGGCAGTATGATTGATTGGCCAAACATGGGCCAATAACAGTCCGCATTATGGCTGTAAACGGGCTAGAGTTGGAATCGTCCGTTCATGGGCCAACCATAACGGGCCATCGTTAATAGGCCGTATTTCATGACGCTATGAAAATGGCCCAACATGTTAACGGACCACAAACGGGCTGACTGTAACCACGGGCTGAATTTGGCCCATAAGCAGAAAATGACAGTATCGGGCCATAAGTAAACGAATGCTGGAAATGAGCCCAAGAATAAATGGGCTCTGAGTAGGCCGAAAGATAACATGGGCTGGAAACGGCCCAACGGAATAACGGGCCCTTAACGGGTATAAAGTGATACATTGTTCATTACGGGCCAGTTTCACCATGGGCCACTAATGGGTGTAAAGTAATACAGTGTTCATTACGGGCCAGTTTCACCATGGGCCATTAATAGGCCAAGAGTTACATAGGGCCTCATATGGGCCGAAAGACGTCATGGGCCATACATGGGCCAGAAGTGAAAACGGGCTGGAATCATATTGGGTGGCCCAGATGACGCTACTGGGCCTAATTCGGATAGGGCGTAACGGGCCTTGGGTTAGCGGGCTGTAAATGGGCTATATGCGACTAGGCCGTTAACAAGCTTTACATGGGCCGGCCCGCCACCTTTTGACCAAGTCAAACGGGCCGGCCTTTTCATAGGAATGGGCCTCTGTTGGGCCGTGCCATGTGTCGACGTATCATAGGCGCCTTTTGTCCAATGAGCGGATGACATCTGTCCCAACGGTGAGCCGACACGTGTTTCCTCCAGCCAATGATGATTTTACATGTGGAAAAACCCCATTGGTCAGGGTTGTTAACGGGTTATCGCATCCAAAACCCGACCCGATAGCTTAACGGCATTCCGTTACGGTGGATGCCACGTGTCGGTCACCCTTGACAAAAGCACTTCCGTGACGCGCGATTTATCATCATGGAAGTGGAAACTTCCGTGATGATAATTTTGGTAATGTCATGGAACACTTCTACGACAACACAGGTATGACTATCTTGATTCTGTCATAAAATTGTCATGGATGTACATGCATGACAAAAAATGCGACCTACTGTGACAAACACGTATCATCACGGAAGTGTATTTTTTTTGTAGTGAGTATAGCTGACGCTGCCAAGTTCTTCGAGGATCAAGGTGATAAGGAAGTGGAGAAGCTTTTCTGGTCGCAATTCAATGCTCCCACTCGCCCGCTGCCGCTAAATGAGAAGGTGGCTGCTGTGGCAGAGCTCCATAGGCTATCCGGGCTTGCAATGCGGTCTGTAATAGACCATCTTTGGCCGAAGGGGCCTAAGCCGGATAGCTACTTTGGTTTGGTGCAGCAATTCCTTGGGGTCGTGTCCCGGATTGACGTCATGAGAAGGTCGGCATGCATAGAGGGTGCGCGGATGGCTCTTGCCTGCGTCAAAGCCCATTGGACGAATATGGAGGCCACCATTATAGCGACCCAAGATCTGGCGGGAGGCCAATATCCGCCGAGCACTACTTGGCACAGGTCACAGAAGGTGCCCGCCTAATAGAGGCGCAGTGCTCGAAAAATGTCTTGTTCGAGTGATAAGTCGAATCATTGTAAAAAACAATGTTTATCTTGATTATGAGGCTATATTTATACTTTTTGCCCGGAAGTATGATTGTGTCCCCTTTGCGGCCGTTTTTATATAGATATGAGTAGTCCGAAAGTTAGCAGTCGTTGGCTTCAGCCCCCACGCATACAATGCGGAGGTGTTCGCGAGAAATATGCTTAATCACACTTGATCCAATGTATTGGTCCATGAAGGAGGTGATCGCACGTCGAACTAGGCGGTCGGACTATATAGCTATAACACTTTCGCTTAGCCATGGGGTTCTATATCGCATGCATCCGAATACGAGCGCATATGTACATGGCCGGGAAACGGCCCTTCGTTAATGCAGAGGAATCCTTAAAGATTCTGGTGAGTCTTCGAGTGGTTGAACAGTCTCTCGTTGTATCATGACAGTCAGTTTTCGGCTTTCTCTACTGAGGCGCTCATCCAGAATAACCAGGGCACAATCGCAGTAGTTCTCCTTTGGCCTGCCTTAGCCGATAATAACGGCATGTAAGGCGGCAAACCCAGGAGCCGGGCAAACCCAACATTTGACCAAAGGCATGATTCGGAGCTGATGTATATAAGGCCAAACTGGTGACGCCGAACACTCCCGAAGGTGTTCGGGCTTTATAACAGAACATGGGCTCAAGAATGCCCCTTCATTATGAACCCTATGTTTCCAGGTACGTGCAGTAATCTGTCGTGGCGAAATGCCAATAACGACAGTGTCCTCTGTGGGTATGGAACCCATGGGATGGTTTAAACAACAAGAGGCAATAAAAAGGTTTACACAGGGGCTTAATCTAAAAAGAAACATGTTGAACGGGGCCCTGCTGCACGTCTGCGCCTTTGTCTCCGTTGTGCCGTATCCTAGAAGGGTATCACGTGAATATTGTGTGTGGAAAAAGGAAAACTCATAGGAGATTACAACGTAAGTATGCGATGGATAGTAAAGTGTAAGATGTTGGCCTGCCAATAAGGGTGAGCCAAGTGTGGGGCTGTATTAAATATTTATAGCCCCTGGTTTCCACTATGGGATTACATATACGGTGCCCTGGTTGAATTTTATCCGGGCTACCGGACTCGTCTAACCGTGTCTGTGGTCTTAATGACCAGTCATGTTTTCTGAAATTGGAGGCTGCTTATAGTCTGGCCGCCAAGGCCGTCGCGTGTTCCTCTGTGCGTGAAGAGTGCTCTGTGATTCTGCTAACGGTGATGACGCCACGGGGACCGGGCATCTTGAGTGTAAGGTAGCCATAGTGCGGCAATGCGTTGAAGCGGGCGAAGGCCGTTCTTCCAAGCAATGCGTTATAGCTCCTTTGGAAGGGTGCGATGGTGAAGAGTAGTTCTTCGCTTCTGGAGTTGCCTGGGGAGCCAAATGTTACTTCCAGCATGACGGAGCCCCTGTCGTAGGCTTCAACGCCTGGTATCACCCCTTCAAAGGCGGTGTTGCTTTGGCTAATTCTGGATGGATTTATTCCCATTCTGCGGACAGTGTCCTTGTATATTAATTTGAGACTACTACCGCCGTCTATGACGACACGGGTGAGACAGTATCCGTTGATTATTGGGTCAAGCACCAAGGCATGTGATCCTCCGTGTTGAATACTAGTTCAGCCGTCCATGTGATCGAAAGTGATCGGACGAGACATCCAGTAGTCAGATGTAGGTACGATGGGCTCTACATCGTGCGCGTCTCTAAGCGCGCGTTCATGCCTTTAGATCCGTTGGCTGTTGTTGTGTCGGCTGTTCATGCCTTTAGATCCGTACGCGTCTCTGAGCACGCATTCATGCCTTTAGATCCGTTGGCATGTAGTCGGCTGTTGTTGTGTCCGGTGCTTATTCCGAACTGGTATTTGGCTTGTATGAGCGTTTGGGTGACCATAGTCCCTCGCCGGGGTGTGTCCTTTAGATCCGTAGATGGACCTGGCTGCACCGGCTTTCTTATCCAATGCTCACATAGACAGTGCCCGGTGTCAGTAGCCGCTCTGTTGTGGTTGTGAAGCAGTACGTCTGGTTTCCTGGTCGTATTATTCTTTGGTGGAACGGCCGCATCGTCAAATTCTGGCAGTAGTTTGCATTTTGGATAGCTTTTTGTATGGCGATCGTCGCCATACCTTTCTTCAGTGTCTATCACTTCATTCCATATGCGACTGAGCGTTTCCTATGCGGCTTTGAGCCGTTGCTTCTGCTTCTTTAGACTTCTTGTTGTGGCCATAAGCTTTCGGTGGAGGTTATCTCGTTCCACGCGTTCTTCCGGGTTGATGAATGCATCGTCGTTCGGACTATGTTCCTGTCCTGGGGCGGTTTCATGAGCTCGTCCTGCCGGATCAGTGTCATCAGGTATTTGCTCCGAACTTGGTTTGGCGTGACCTGGCTCATCCTGCTCCATCGATGGGTCCATGTGGTTGCTATTGCCTTCGGGGTTTACTAGTATATCGACCCTTCTTGCGCTCTTGTCACTATTTTTGCAATTGCTGGACTTTGAGCGGCGTCTGCGCCGCCTTTTTGGCTTTCGCCCGGGTGTTTTATCTTTTGGATTATCGTTGTCGTCCTTCTTGGGCATATCCACCATGTATATATCATGTGACAAGGTAGTAGTCCCGCGCCCCAGAGATTCTGAAGCTTCTCCTGCATCGTCGTCCATACCGTCGATGTCTTCGGGGTCGAAGTTAAGAACGTCGGTTAAATCATCGATCGTGGCAATGAAGTGGGTGGTGGGTGGGCAACGAATTCCTTCGTCGCCTGCTTCCCACTCAGGCCGGATATAGTTCAGCCCAGAGCCTCCTGACAAAGAGAGAGACTTTAATGAGTTTAGCATGTCGCCAAATGGCGAGTGCTGGAAGATGTTCGCAGCGGTAAACTCCCTTACCGGAGCCCAGCCTTGCTCGGCTGGCTCGAGGGCATGCGGGCCGGAACCAACAACCGGATACGAGTCCGGGGGCCCGGGGTTACAGGCTTCCACAGAGGTGAGACCTGTGTTCGGCTCCACCATCGATGAATATGCGGCCTGCAGGGCGGGGTCCAGCCCTCCGTCCTTGGGCAGCGCAACCTGTCCCGGATTTATATCCGGGGCTACTGCAGGGATGATGTTCCGAGCATTGTCCGACAGCAGGTCGAGGCTGTGCTCGTCGTGACTGTCTGGCGCTCCTGGCACAGACCTGAATCCGTCGAAGATCAAGTCTCCGCAAATGTCCGTCGTGTAGTTCAAGTTTCCAAACCTGACCTGGTGTCCAAGGGCGTAGCTGTTGATTTGCTCCAGATGGCCGAGCGAATTGGCCCGCAGTGCAAAGCCGCTGAACACAAAGATCTGTCCGGGGAGGAAAGTCTCGCCCTGGACGGGGTTGTTGGCGATTGAAGACGCCATCAAGCCTCAAAGAAACGACACAGAGGAACTCTCAATGAAAGCACAAATGTCGGTGTCAAAACCGGCGAATCTCGGGTAGGGGGTCCCGATCTATGTGTCTTAGGCTGATGGTAACAAGAAGCAAGGGACACAATGTTTACCCAGGTTCGGGCCCTCTTGATGGAGGTAAAACCCTACTTACTGCTTGATTAATATTGAAGATATGTGTAGTACAAGAGTAGATCTACCACGAGATCGTAGAGGCTAAACCCTAGGAGCTAGCCTATGATGGTATGATTGTAATTGTGATCGGTCTTCTAAGGACCATCCTCTCCGGTTTATATAGACACCGGAGAGAGCTAGGGTTTACATGGAGTCGGTTACAAGGAAGGAAATATAATATCTGGATCGCCAAGCTTGTCTTCCACGCAAAGGAGAGTCCCATCCGGACACGGACTGAAGTCTTGAGTCTTGTATCTTCACGCTTCAATAGTCCAGACGATGTATATAGTCCGGCTGTGCGGATACCCCCTAATCCAGGACTCCCTCACCCGACAAAGTAATCTAAAGGCATGAACAAAAGGGATACATGCCGCAGGGACGGACCCACGTGGCCTGGGAATGATGCAGCCCTAGGGGCGCTCCCAGCTGAAAATGAAACTCGAAGGATGACACCTGATGATGTTGGAGATGAAGGAATGTTGAAGTAGCTGACGACGCACGCTGTGGAAACCGATCCTCACGAGCCCCCAGTCCCAGGAGCCTCGGGTGGCTCCGGGGGCGCAGGCGGCTCTTCAAGGACCATCTCCATCTCCGCCAGGACTGCAGAATGCCTGGCCTCCTGAGCCTCCAGAATGCTCCTTATAAGATGCTGACGCGCGGCCGCCGTGTTCGGCAGGCCAAAAGGCATGCGAACATAGCTGTGGGGTGGACCCTCCAGCATCCCACGCGCGAGGGCCAGAAGCGCTCCTGAGAGGCGGCTCGGTGGAGCCCTGGTACATCGATGCAGACGCGCAGCCCACCATCCTCGCCTGGATGGGGAGCTACGGTGGGTAAGCGGCAGCTGCCACTCATGACTCTTGACTCCTGCAGCTCCTGAATGATCTCGCTGACAAACTCCCGAGAGTTTGGCCCTCCTTGCCTCGTTCCTTCCTGAGGGAAACATGCTTTGAAGCACGCCTCCAAGTGGTGCCCGAGCGCCTCCCTCGTGACCTTGGCAAAGTCGGTGGCCCTCCAGGAGAGAGCCCCCGAGCCTTGCCCGAGGAGGGCGCCAGGCGCGCCTTCCTATGCGACAGAAGGAGGCGCCCCTTGAACGGGTGCGGATCCTGGCACAATGCCACTGGAGGGGCCTGCCTCCCGAGGGTTCGGCCCAGGTGATCCTTTCTTCTTCTTAGGGTCTGCCTCGGGAAGTCTCCCGCTCCTGTGATCTGGGCCTTCGATTGCCGCGGCTTGAAAAGCACGCTCAAGGGAACACACTGCAGCCCTCTCCTCACAAGGCACTGTGATGACTCCACCGATTCCTGGCATCTTGAGGACATTGTAGCCATGATGAGTCACTATCATGAACTTGGCCAGGGCTGGGTACCCGAGGATGGGATTGTATGGCAGGCGAATGTGGGCGACGTCGAAGTCAATGAGCTCAGTGGGGTAGTTGTTGCGCTGTCCAAAGGTGACAGGAAGGCGAACTTGCCCTATTGGAACGGTGGAACCATCAGTGACTCCTCAGAAAGGCTTGGTTGGATGAAGCTGGTCATATGGCACTTGGAGATTGTTGAATGTCTCAACGGACAGGACGTTGAGTCCCGCTCTGCCATCGATGAGGGTCCTGGTGACTTGCACATTGCTGATGACTAGGGAACAAAGCATCACGAGGGCTCCGAATATGGCTCCATACTTGAGCTGATCCGCTGAGTTGAACGTGATGGCGCACGCCGACCACCTGAGAGGGCGCGTTGCCACAAGCTTGGGGAGGACTGCATTCCCCTCGCGAGCAAACTATTTGAAGATGCGCTGAGAGGCTGGGGCCTGAGCGCCGCCCAGGATGCAAGCGATTGCGCGCGGCTCCTGGAAGCCCCCAGCCCCCTCGTCCTGATGATGGTCTTCATTCCTCCTCGGCTGAGGTGGCAGAGGAGGGAGGCCTGCGTTGCCTTGTGGGCGATCCTCACGAGGCTGATCCCTCCAGCCTCCCTCGCGAGGTTGGTCCTGCCAGCGGTCCTCGCGAGGTCGGTCACGCCACCCTTGGCAAGGGCCACGGTCTTCCCATCGTCCTACACCTCTTCCTCCTCCGTGGCCATAGCCTCGGTCATTGCGCTCGGGGCATCGGCTGATACGCCCATCTCGCACAGCCCTGAGCTCTTGGCATTCGTTGGTGTTGTGGGTGTGGAGGTCGTGGTACATGCAGTACCGGCTGCCCTTGGACGACTCCGGCTGATCTCTGCCGCGCTTGGTGTCTGGCTCTGCTGCAAGCACAGCAGCCCCCTTGCGCTTCACGTCCTTGACCTTGGGCTTCTTGTCTTCTGGATCGGCAGCCGGAAGCTCGAGGAGGGAGAGGCATCCTTCCTCAGCCCTGGCGCACTTGGTCGCCAAGTTGAACAACTCCAGGGATGTGCACAGGTCCTCATGGATTGCTAGCTCCTCTTTCATCTTGATGTCACGCACGCCGTCAGAGAAGGCTGAGATGATGGCTTCCTCAGTCACCCTGGGGATCTTGAGCCGAGCGTTGTTGAAGCGCTGGATGTACTTTTGCAGGTCTCTCCTGGTTGTTACTTGACGCGGCGCAGATCACTCATGGCTGGGGGCCAGTCACGAGTGCCCTGGAAGTTGGCGATGAAGCAAGTGTGAAAGCACAAGTGCTCCCTAGGTGGTTTTGGTAATTAATGTCAACATATCTTTTGTTGGACTAACACTTTTACCTAGTACATTTCAGACAAGTTCAACAATGGAGTGGCATGGACTAAAAGATGTGGGAACTCCTTCAAGATGCTAAGGACAAAGGATTGGCTCAAACTTCAAGCTCAAGACTCTTCATTTTATATTTTTGTGATCCAAGATCACATTGAGTCTATAGGAAAAGCCAATACTGTCAAGGAGGGATGAGGTGTTGCTTAATGAGTTTCTTGCTCCACAGTGCTTAGTGATATGCTCCAAAACCCTCAACTACTTTCCCACTTCCACACATATGACCTAAACCTAAAGTCAAACTCGGCCATACTGATTCTTTCTATCCGGCGCCACCAAGTTCAAATGTCATAGCCACTGCCACAAACCCTAGACAAATCGGTCTCACCAATAGGGATCTCGGTCTCACTGAGATGGGATTGCAATCTCTTTGTGTATGTCCATTACCAAAATTGGTCTCACCGAGTTTGTGTAATCGGTACTACCGAGATTACAATGCAAACTCTCTGGTTAACTTATTACCAAAATCGGTCCCACCGAGTTTGCCTGACCAACTCTCTGGTTAGCTAATTACCAAAATCGGTCTCACCGTTTGTGTAGTTGGTCTCACCGAGATTACGTTATGCCCTAACCCTAATCATATCGGTCCTACCGAGTTGCATTTCGGTCCCACCAAAAATCGTAACGGTCACATTGTTTACTGAATCGGTCGACCGAGTTTGTTGATTCGGTCCCACCGAGATTGGTAAATTGTGTGTAACGGTTAGATTTTGTGTGGAGGCTATATATACCCCTCCACCTCCTCTTCATTCATGGAGAGAGCCATCAGAACAAACCTACACTTCCAACTTACCAGTTCTAAGAGAGAACTACCTACTCATGTGTTGAGGCCAAGATATTCCATTCCTACCATATGAATCTTGATCTCTAGCCTTCCCCAAGTTGCTTTCCACTCAAATCTTCTTTCCACCAGATCCAAATCCTATGAGAGAGAGTTGAGTGTTGGGGAGACTATCATTTGAAGCACAAGAGCAAGGAGTTCATCATCAACGCACCATTTGTTACTTCTTGGAGAGTGGTGTCTCCTAGATTGGCTAGGTGTCACTTGGGAGCCTCCGACAAGATTGTGGAGTTGAACCAAGGAGTTTGTAAGGGCAAGGAGATCGCCTACTTCGTGAAGATCTACCGCTAGTGAGGCAAGTCCTTCGTGGGCGACGGCCATGGTGGGATAGGCAAGGTTGCTTCTTCATGGACCCTTCGTGGGTGGATCCCTCCGTGGACTCGCGCAACCGTTACCCTTCATGGGTTGAAGTCTCCATCAACGTGGATGTACGATAGCACCACCTATTGGAACCACGACAAAAACATCTGTGTCTCCAATTGCGTTTGAATCCTCCAAAACCCTTCCCTTTACATTCTTGCAAGTTGCATGCTCTACTTTCCGCTGCTCATATACTCTTTGCATGCTTGCTTGCTACTGATTGTGAATGTTAAACTTGTGCCTAAACTCCACTTAAACTTAAAGAAGTTAAAAACTGCAATTTTGGTACTTAGTGTCCAATCACCCCCCCCTCCCCTCTAGACACCTCTTCTCAAGGTCCTACAAGTGGTATCAGAGCATTGGTCTCCATTGCCTTGGTTTAATCACCATTGGAGGAAAATGGATGAGTCTACTTTGGGGAGTCTTATACATAGAGTGCCTATTCTTGATGGAGAGTATTTTCATGAGTGGGAAAATGAGATGCTTGTAATTTTCAATCAATATCATTTGAACAAGTACATTGCTAGACCTTGTGTACCTCATGCTGATCCTATGCATCCTACTCTTGATGAGTCGATTGACATGATTAGAAATGTTAGAACTGTTAATCTTATCACTAGAGGCTTGCCTAGAAACTTGGTTGGAAAACTGCCTACTCTTGAGTGTGCCTACACTACATGGAAATTTCTTGAGGAATGATTTCCTGATTATTCTTTGAAAAATCTGGATGAAATTCTCCATAAGTCTATTGCCTTGAGTAAGATGAATTCCAATGATCCTATATTTGGCAACTGTCTATTTGAACTTACAAATCTTATGCGTGCCAAAGGAAATGTTGGAATTATTAGCGATATCATTTCTGAAGCTACTAGAATTCATAGAGGAGATTATTGTCAAACTCATACTAATGAATCACTCTCACTAGGAATTGATCCACCACATGACGATGTTGAACATGGATACTATGATGAGAATGATGATGATGACTTTGATCTTGATGATGCAATGAGACATTTTGGTCTTATGGCAAATCTTCGGGGTTATGTGTCAGGAGGAAAGGAATGGGTTCTTGACAGTGGATGTACCAATCACATGACCGGAGATAAAGACATGTTTCGTGAGCTTGCTGAAAATGATGGTCCTCGAAAGTATGTCACTTTTGGTGACAACTCAAAGGATAAGGTGGTTGGCCTAGGTAAGGTGGCCATATCACATGATAGCTCCATACAAAGTGTTATGCTCGTTGAATCTCTTGGTTACAACTTACTTTCAGTATCTAGACTTACTGATTTCGGTTTCAATGTCCTATTTACTGAAGTAGATTGCCAAGTGTTTCATCGAGACAATCATAAAATGGTCTTTACCGGTATACATAGAGGTGATCTATACATTGTTGATTTCACTAAAAAGGCTCAACCTAAAACTTGCTTCATTGCTAAATCCTCAAAAGGTTGGTTATGGCATAGACGACTAGGTCACGTTGGCATGAGCAACCTTGACAAGCTTATTAAAGGGAATCATATCCTTGGTGTTAATGATGTCATATTTGATAAGGATAGACTTTGCAGTGCTTGTCAGGCAGGTAAACAGGTTGAGGAAGGCATCCCGTGAAGAACATCATGACCACAAGGAGGCCACTCGAGCTACTTCACATGGATCTCTTTGGTCCCAACTCTTACAAGAGACTCGGTGGAAATTCTTTTGGTCTAGTTATAGTTGATGATTTTTCAAGATTTACGTGGGTGTTCTTTCTCGATGATAAATCCAAGGTCCAAAAGATCTTCAAAAACTTCGCTAGGAAGGCCCAAAATCAATTTGAAGTGAAGATCAAGAATGTTCGCGGTGACAACGGAACGGAGTTCAAGAACGCAAATGTGGACACCTTTCTTGACGAAGAAGGGATTTCACACGAGTTCTCGACTACGTACACACCTCAACAAAATGGAGTTGTTGAGAGGAAGAACTGGACGCTCATCGAAATGGCAAGAACGATGCTTGATGAGTACAAGACGCCGAAGCACTTTTGGGCAGAAGCGGTTGAGACAGCTTGTCATGCAAAAAATCGCTTGTATCTTCACAAGCTACTCGGCAAGACGGCATACGATCTCCTCACCGGTAACAAACCCCAAGTTGGATACTTTCGAGTATTCGGCTCAAAGTGCTACATTCTTGATAAGCATCATCGTTTTAAATTTGCTCCTAAGTCTCATGAAGGCTTCCTACTAGGTTATGGATCAAACTCTCATACTTACCGTGTCTACAACAATTTCACCCGAAAGGTTGAAGAGACGGTAGATGTGAAGTTTGATGAATCTAACGGCTCGCAAGTAGAGCAATTGCCAATTGATGTAGGAGACAAAGATCCTTCGGAAGAAATCCAAGACGTGTCTATTGGCAAGGTTCGTCCAACGGAGGTGAAGGAGAGTACCTCGTCTGTCCAAGTGGAAGCTTCTACTTCACGACAAGGTGAACCAAGAGTTGATACGGAAGCATCCACAAGTGGGACACACCAAGATGAAGAAAACGAGGAAGTGCATCAAGATGAACGTTAATGACCTCCTTCTCCACCATGACTAGAGAACGACAACGCCAATAATGAAGAAGGCCAAGAAGAAGAACAAGATGAAGAAGAAGTTCAACCAAGAACCAAGCAAAAGCTTTCACGAGTTCGAGCAAGAATTGCTAAAGACCATCCCGTCGAGCAAATCTACAATTATATTCAAACCGGGAGAATCACTCGCTCTAAAACTCGTTTAGCTAACTTTTGTGAAAACTATTCTTTCATCTCTAGCATTGAACCTATGAAGGTCGAAGAAGCATTGGAAGATCCGGATTGGATAAACGCTATGCATGAAGAGCTACACAACTTTGAGAGGAACCAAGTTTGGACATTGGTTGAGAAGCCCGACAACAACCACAACATCATCGGTACCAAATGGGTGTTTCGCAACAAGCAAGATGAAGATGGACAAGTAGTTTGCAACAAAGCACGTCTCGTTGCCCAAGGCTACACACAAGTCGAAGGTATGGACTATGGTGAGACTTATGCTCCCGTTGCTAGACTTGAGTCCATTCACATCTTACTTGCCTAAGCTAGTCCCCATGATATCACCTTGTACCAAATGGACATTAAAAGTGCTTTTCTAAATGGTGAAATAGAGGAGGAAGTTTATGTTAAACAACCTCCCGGCTTTGTCAATCCTAAGAAACCAAATCATGTTTACAAACTTCACAAAGCCCTTTATGGTCTTAAACAAGCTCCTAGAGCTTGGTATAAATGCTTGACCAAGTTTCTTCTTGAAAAGGGATTTGAAATTAGGAAAATTGATTCCACACTTTTTACTAAAAGGGTTAATGGAGAATTATTCGTATGCCAAATTTATGTTGATGATATTATATTTGGTTCAACTAACCCTCATTTTAGTGAAAAGTTTGGGAAGCTAATGTCGGAGAAGTTTGAGATGTCAATGATGAGTGAACTCAAATTCTTTCTTGGGTTGCAAATCAAGCAAACTAAGGAAGGTACTTTTGTCTCTCAAATGAAATACACTAAGGACTTATTCAAGAAGTTCAATATGCAAGAGTGCAAAGGTATGTCTACACCCATGCCTACTAGTGGACATCTTGACTTGACCAAAGATGGTGAACCGGTTGATCAAAAGGTTTATCGCTCTATGATTGGTTCATTGTTATATCTATGTGCTTCACGTCCCGATATCATGCTAAGTGTGTGCATGTGTGCACGATATCAAGTTGCTCCTAAAGAATGTCATCTTAAGGCTGTGAAAAAGGATAGTGAGATATTTAATTCATACACCAAATTTTGGCATTTGGTATCCTAAGAGGGCCTCTTTCGATCTTGTTGGCTACTCCGACTCGGACTATGCCGGAGACAAGGTTGATAGAAAGTCCACTTCGGGTACTTGTCAATTTCTTGGTAGATCTCTTGTGTCTTGGTCCTCCAAGAAACAAAACTCAGTATCCTTATCCACCGCCGAAGCGGAATACATTGCCGCTGGTTCATGTTGTGCTCAATTACTTTGGATGACCCAAACGCTTAAAGATTATGGGATATATGTGAAACATGTTCCATTGCTTTGTGACAATGAAAGTGCTATCAAAATTGGTCATAATCCCGTACAACATTCTCGAACTAAGCATATTGAAGTTCGTCATCATTTCATTCGAGATCATGTTGCTAAGGGTGACATTGATCTTAAGCATGTTCGTACCGAAAAGCAATTAGCGGATATATTTACTAAACCTCTTGATGAGAAAGTGTTTTGCAGGTTAAGAGGATAACTGAACATCATTGATGTTTCAAACTTGGAGTAGAAACTCCATTGGATACATGCAAGACATGAGCTTATGACTAATCCTTGATATTTCTCTTATGAAGAAAATCTTATGTCTTGGATATATTTGTATCTTGCATGTTATATAACCCATGTAGGTACTTGGTTGAATCAAATTTCATGAGATTGTAATCTACTCACATCTTGAGCAATCTCTACATCACCAAGTTTCTACACTATGGTGGTTGAAGACAAGGAAGCACGAAACCATTCAAACATATCCTTTGACAAATTCTATGTTGAGCTTCATGATTGTCATTTTTGGATACACAAGTTCTCTTCCTTGCAAGAACTAACCCATGTAGGTAGATGGACTCAAATTCCAAGTGGTGCTCCCAACTCTTGATGAGCTACATCAACCTTGAGCAACCCACACAAGTTCAACTACATGGTCAACACCACCAACCAAGGTATGTTATTCCATATTAGAGAAGCTTTACTCCGAGTCATGAGCTAAAGCAACTCGACAAGATGTGAATACATCAAGATGCTTAAACGAAAAATGGTAATCCCATTTTGAGCTTAAACGATGAGTATGACCTATGATCAAGTGATCTCACTTGACTCCTAAGTCAATATACTCTAACATAGGTGACTTTGTCGCTGACCATCTCTAGATGAAGTTCTCTCGTGTTCTTTACTGTGTTTTTGCATTTGTCTCATGCATATTTGTTTCCCCTTTCAAAAAAAACTTCATCTAGATTTCTTTCTTTCTTTTCTGTTTGTTCTGCATTTTCTGCATCCAATTCATTGCATATCATTCAGTAAATTCCTTGCAAATCTTTGTGAGATCTTACTAGTCTAGTGAGCTGAGGTGACAAGTGTTTTCTCTGTGATGAACTCGATCTCACCGATTTGTTGGTTTCGGTCCAACCGAATCCTTTCGGTACAACCGAAGCATACCACTTGGTGCCACCGATTTCCCAACAGGAAAAACAGTTTGCCACTTATTCTGTGTTTCTTCTGACCCAGCTCCACTCAATGAATATTGTCCTCTACAAGCATCACATTTTTATAAATGCTTTGTGCTGTGACTCAAGGATCAAACCCTTCTTCGAAATTGATGTCAAAGGGGGAGAGAGAGATCACATCAAAGCTTATCACTTAGAGAGATCACATCAGAGAGGGATAGTATCACCTCCTCAGGGGGAGAAAGAGATCTCTAGGGGGGAGAATACCCAAGTAGAAAGTATTTCTCAAGGATCCCAGATGCTTGATGTTCAAGAGGAGAGATGCCACATGTCTTATTGAGGGGAAAAGACATGTTCATATGTGCTTATTTGCATTAGTTTGCATTAGCTCTGTTCATTTATATCTTTCAGCTCTGATTTCCTGTTCCCTATCTTCTCCCAGTATCCCATGCTAGATTCAGGGGGAGCAAGACATCTAAGGGAAAGAAATCATTTAAATTCATTGCATATCTTTACTCTTGGGGACATGTCTAATCCAATGTGGTACTTAGTACTCACTCTCTACATGTCATCCCAGTCTTGGTATTCTTGTGGTTTCTTCTGTTTGCTCTGGCTAGTAGATGTACCTGTGTTATCTAACCTTGTTTGTGCAGGTTCACTCCATCCTAAGCCAACTCAAGACTACAAGGTAAGTATATGCATCACACTCATGTGTATGAGGAATTCTTGCTGATGTACATACTGTTTGCAAGAAGGACTCGTGAGCATGAAGGTATTTTCTTTAATATTCTTTCTCTGATGCATATGGCCAAGATACATGTAACACATTGCCTACTCTATCATGGTTATGCTCTCACATGCTTCTATATTCCATATTCACATGATTGCATACATGTAGGGGGAGCCTATGTTTGTTACATGTCTTTCCAAAGCTTTACTTGCTATTCTCTATATCTTTATCTAAAAGCTTTGATGTATGTTGTCATCAATTACCAAAAAGGGGGAGATTGAAAGCACAAGTGCTCCCTAGGTGGTTTTGGTAATTAATGTCAACATATCTTTTGTTGGAATAACACTTTACCTAGTACATTTCAGACAAGTTCAACAATGGAGTGGCATGGACTAAAAGATGTGGGAACTCCTTCAAGATGCTAAGGACAAAGGATTGGCTCAAGCTTCAAGATCAAGACTCTTCATTTTATATTTTAGTGATCCAAGATCACATTGAGTCTATAGGAAAAGCCAATACTATCAAGGAGGGATGAGGTGTTGCTTAATGAGTTTCTTGCTCCACAGTGCTTAGTGATATGCTCCAAAACCCTCAACTACTTTCCCACTTCCACACATATGACCTAAACCTAAAGTCAAACTCGGCCATACCGATTCTTTCTATCCGGTGCCACCGAGTTCAAATGTCATAGCCACTGCCACAAACCCTAGACAAATCGGTCTCACCGATAAGGATCTCGGTCTCACCGAGATGGGATTGCAATCTCTCTGTGTATGTCCATTACCAAAATCAGTCTCACCGAGTTTGTGTAATCGGTACTACCAAGATTACAGTGCAAACTCTCTGGTTAACTTAGTACCAAAATCGGTCCCACTGAGTTTGCCTGACCAACTCTCTGGTTAGCTAATTACCAAAATCGGTCTCACCGAGTTTGTGTAGTCGGTCTCACCGAGATTACGTTATGCCCTAACCCTAATCATATCGGTCTTATCGAGTTGCATTTCGGTCCCACCGAAAATCCTAACAGTCACATTGTTTACTGAATCAGTCCAAACGAGTTTGTTGATTCGGTCCCACCGAGATTGGTAAATTGTGTGTAACGGTTAGATTTGTGTGGAGGCTATATATACCCCTCCACCTCCTCTTCATTCGTGGAGAGAGACATTAGAACAAACCTACACTTCCAACTTACCAGTTCTAAGAGAGAACTACCTACTCATGTGTTGAGGCCAAGATATTCCATTGAATCTTAATCTCTAGCCTTCCCCAAGTTGCTTTCCACTCAAATCTTCTTTCCACCAGATCCAAATCCTATGAGAGAGAGTTGAGTGTTGGGGAGACTATCATTTGAAGCACAAGAGCAAGGAGTTCATCATCAACGCACCATTTGTTACTTCTTGGAGAGTGGTGTCTCCTAGATTGGCTAGGTGTCACTTGGGAGCCTCCGGCAAGATTGTGGAGTTGAACCAAGGAGTTTGTAAGGGCAAGGAGATCGCCTACTTCGTGAAGATCTACCGCTAGTGAGGCAAGTCCTTCGTGGGCGACGGCCATGGTGGAATAGACAAGGTTGCTTCTCCGTGGACCCTTCGTGGGTGGAGCCCTCCGTGGACTCGCGCAACCATTACCCTTTGTGGGTTGAAGTCTCCATCAATGTGGATGTACGATAGCACCACCTATCGGAACCACGAGAAAAACATCTGTTTCTCCAATTGCGTTTGAATCCTCCAAAACCCTTCCCTTTACATTCTTGCAAGTTGCATGCTCTACTTTCCGCTGCTCATATACTCTTTGCATGCTTGCTTGCTATTGATTGTGAATGTTAAACTTGTGCCTAAACTCCACTTAAACTTAAAGAAGTTAAAAACTGCAATTTTGGTACTTAGTGTCTAATCACCCCCCCCCCCCTCTAGACACCTCTTCTCAAGGCCCTACAGAGTGCGCATCTTGTCGCAGGAGGAAATCATGCCAGGAGCCAGGTTCAGGAGCCAGGTGCGGGCACCGTCCTTGAGAGCCATGGGAAACCAGTTCGCCATGACCTTCTCGTCCCCGTTGGCGGCTTCGATGCCCAGCTCATAGAGCTGGAGGAACTCCGCAGGGTCAGGCCCTCGGGTGGCGTCTGGATCGGCAGCAAGGTTAGCCAGGTCGACATTTGGATCGGCAGCCGGAAGCTCGAGGAGGGAGAGGCGTCCTTCCTCAGCCCTGGCGCACTTGGTCGCCAAGTTGATCAACTCCAGGGATGTGCACAGGTCTTCATGGATTGCTAGCTCCTCTTTCATCTTCATGTCACGCACACCGTCAGAGAAGGCTGAGATGATGGCTTGCTCAGTCACCCTGGGGATCTTGAGGCGAGCGTTGTTGAAGCGTTGGATGTACTTTTGCAGGGTCTCTCCTGGCTGTTGCTTGATGCAGCGCAGATCACTCATGGCCGGGGGCCGATCACGAGTGCCCTGGAAGTTGGCGATGAAGCGAGTGCGCATCTCGTCCCAAGAGGAAATCGTGCCAGGAGCCAGGTTCAGGAGCCAGGTGCGGGCACTGTCCTTGAGCACCATGGGAAACCAGTTCGCCATGACCATCTCGTCCCCGTTGGCGTCTTCGATGCCCAACTCGTAGAGCTGGAGGAACTCCGCAGGGTCAGTCGTGCCATCGTAGCGCGGGGGCAGATCTGTCTTGAACTTGCCCGGCCAGGCCACGCTGCGCAGCTCGGCGGTGAAGGCACGGTAGCCTGCAATGGCCACTGGAGGCCTTTGGTGGCGAAGGGCTTGATCTTGGAGGTCTCCGCGCGCCGCCGCCAAGAGCAGCGCGGGGTCTTGGCGCGCTGGAGCAGGAGCGCGGTCATGACGTGCCGGTGCGGGGAGCACACGGGCAGTTTCTTGAGGACGAGGGATCTCTTGGCAACTCTTCTCTTGTTGTGCTGGCGCTGGACAGAGCGGGTCCCGTCCAGGGGTTGCGCGCCTTGGGGCCAGGGCGCCTTCTTGAGGGGGAGGAGGCTGAGGCGCCTCCGGAGCTGCGTTGCCCGTGCAGGGCGGGGGGCGATGCAGCGAGAGGGATGGTGCGGGAGAGCCCCCTGCGGCGCTGATGAGCTCGGTGATGCGAGCGAGCCTGTCATCGTAGAGGTCGTCGATGGGACGGTAGTGCAGGAGCTCTCATGCTAGGAGAAGCAAGGCGTGCGCGTCCGCGGGGGTGCGACGGGCGTGGGACGACAAACCGGCTGGAGTCAGCGATGGGGTGGCGGTGCGGCCTTCTCGCCGCACCGAGGGATGCAGAGACGACGCCTGCTGCTCGTTCCCCGCCGGGCCGGTGGCGGTGTGGGCGGCAGGCGACGAGGAACGACGGGGAGGCCCTCCGACGGGGGCCGTCTGGGTGACGTGGGCCGCGAGGGCGGCCCAGCGCTCGGCGCAGGCTCGACAAGCGTCAGACATGGATGCGACGGACGATGAAACGCAAGACGGCGGAAGGCGTGATTCCGGCGCACCCCTGCCTGGCGCGCCAAATGTCGGTTCGGGTTCCGGCAGATCCTTAAGGTTCGAACTCTGGGGTGCGCGCGGAGATCACTCTTCTACCAAACTCATGTCTCGTCGCCTCGCAAAGGATCTAGGCTATACGAAGAACAACACAAGGGACGCAAGGTTTATACTGGTTCAGGCCACCATGGTGGTGTAATATCCTACTCCAGTTGTGGTGTGTGGATTGCCTCGGGGGATGATGATGAACAATACAAAGGAAGAACAGCCTCGCGAGGGGTGTTCTTTTTGGGTGGATCTGATGATGCTCTCTACTGCGATGGCTTGCCCTATTTATAGAGCGAGGCCCTGGTCCTCTTCCCAAATATTGAGCGGGAAGGGTGCCAACAATTGGCCATTTTAAACGGGAACATCTAGTACACTTATCCTGACTAAAGTTGGTCCTCGCCTGCCAAAGACTTTGACGATGACGCCTTCCTGGGCTCCACGATGACCTCCATCCTGCCGTTCTGCTGGTCTTGGTCTTGTGCACCGAAACGGTAGCCTTTCCTTGATACCTTGGCCTGCGCTTGCCCCCTTTACACCAAAGAGGAAATAAGGACACTGCGCAGGTCGGTGCCCGCCAGTCGCCCGCCTGGCTTCGGTCGTCATGGCTTGCGTCACGGGCACCTCGTGAGGTACCCCGCCTTGATCTCTCCGCCTCCTCGCGAGCCAGCCTGACGAGGCTGCCCCTGAGGAAGCTTCCTGTCATCCGCCCCGCGAGGCTTGGCCCCTCGTGAGGGTCTTGAGCTTGTGTTGACGAAGGTGGGCTGTACTGGGCCACTCCTTGAGCCACGCTGCAGGCCGCAGGCAGGCAAGTCGGGGTACCCCCGTTCCCAGAACGCCAACAGAAACCACCTAAGTGCTCCATAACCAGCAGTATATCTCCGGCTCCTCCCCTTGGTCATGCAAGAGTATTCGTCGGCCTGATGAGACAATGCTCATCATCAGCGCCTAGCTCTTTGGTGGCTGTGACCTCTAGAAGGCTTCCCAATGTACTCTTCTGTCCAGGATTGGAGAGTCTCTTGCTGCTGTTGCCCAGGCGAGCACTTCCGACGGCCGAGTGATCTGATTCGGTGCAATCAATGAGATCTCGAGCTCCGAGGCATGGACCATGGTTCGTGTCACCATTTTCTGAAGAGAATCTGAACCTCTCTCGGCACCCTCATCCTCAACGCCAGATCTTGCAGATACTCTCTGATCATCAATTCCTCTTTGCTCTTGTCCAAATCACGTTGTGTTGTGCTCGCATTCATGGTGGAGGTGGTAGGCGGAGTGAGTGTGTGGACTACTCACCATGTCGTTCTCCCTATCCTCCCAGCACATGCCATCCCAATAAATGCAGTCCATCGCCATTGCTACTCCACATACCTGTGATGCCAAGGTCCTAGAATGACACTGTTGCAGGTCACACCCACACCCCTCAGTCCAATGCTTGATTTGGGGACAAGTACGACCAAGGATCCACCTCCTGCGACTCTGATGGGGCGCCAGATTGTAGCCGCCCAATGAGGCACTCCCACCTTGCATTGCGCCTGGGATCCCCACATCTGGCTTCCTGCTTCGCCCAATTGATGAAGGCCGCTGGCGGGGCAGTTGGATTTGGCATTATGCCCTTCTCCTTCCTAGTGCCCTCGAAATAGATCCGTCGAGCCAAGTTGAGAAGCTCGTGATATGCTATGTTACCTACACATCTGAGATCTCCTTGATTGGAAGGATTTCACAGATGGATCTGATTCTGCCGCTACATCTTGATCAGCCTCCTTCCATTCCTGCACACATAGGATCCACGTGGCTCTGTCGTCACGAATCCACAATGTCCGCTCCATCCATCTCCGTGCCCTTGTCGCCGGCAGCGTCGCCGGTGATACCGACCCAATCAGTCGAAGCATCTTCGGGAATGACTGGTACATGAATGGGAGTGGCATCTGCGACACCGTCAAGCCCGGAGAAGGTGGCGACCATGCGGATCTGGTAGCACGAGGCATGGAGGGGGCAAGGGAGCGCGGAGGCCGATGCGAGCGGGGGGAGGGGGGCACAGTGACGGCTGGTGCGGGGGCGTGGCGACGACGAGCGATGGTAGGTGGGAAGAGGTCGCGGGAGCGGTCATTCGAAATCTCCCCCACATATTCAAATTTGCATCATCTATTGGAGATGCTCTTACATCTGGGATCTCGGTTCTGCTCATTCCAAATGTTCCAGGCGAAGCATAGCACAACTGCTGCCTTATTTTGCTGCCCGTAGGAAAAGCTTCTCCACCAAGATGTGATACAGGTGAACGGCAAGGTAGCTTCTCTAGCGCGGAGACGATGAGCAGTTGGCAGTCTATTTTGATCGCCTGTTAGGGAGCATGATGATGATCTTTTGCCACACTTCCTTCGCAAATGGGCAGGAACAGATCAGATGAGCGGCTGTCTCAACCTTTTGATCGCAGAGGGAGCAGGTGTTGTTGTGTTCACATTCTCTCTTGCGGAGACGATGAGCAGATGGCACTCTATTTTGAGCTAGCAGCCAAGCAAAAAATTTGTTTTTCCCTTCACCTTTACTTTCCAAATGGCATTTAACTCTAGCTTTGCAATGGTTCTGACGAATTGAGTACCTGCTACTTTTAGTGTTGGGTCTAAACTGAGGGAGTAATCTGCTCACCTGTTAATTTCCTAACGGAAGTATTCCCTCCATTCCCTTATATAAGGCCACAAACTCAAATTACAGGTACCAAGGTAAAATTTAATGACTGCTTTGCAAGTTCTTTTTTTTTTTCGTTTACTGGGATCATTAATACGTCCGCATGCATGCAAGGAAGGAATTAGAAGGAAGTAGCAAATGTCATTATGACTACATGCATGTAAGTATTAAAACATTTGATACTGCTAGAAAATATCATTAATTTTTGCCTCGATTACAATTAGTGGCCTTGTATAGATGCAAATTATATTTTTCATAGTGACCTTATAGAAGGGAATGGAGGGAGTACATTTGTTATCATGATCCAAGTATGAAAGCACACTTCTAGACCAATTTCGGTTTCAGGCGTATTCTCGGGAGCATTAGAACACAGCTGAAACTGAAAGACCGAAATTGCAAGACGCACTCCAACAATGCAGCAGTTTTAACCCACATTTTTTGTGTGGGGGTTTTAACCCACATATATTTTTGAGGCGATTTAACGCACAGATACGGGCAGCCGTTTTAACATCTATCATTAATTTTTGTCCACATATATTTTTGAGGCGATTTAACGCACAGATACGGGCAGCCGTTTTAACGCACATATATTTTTGAGGATTAACAAGACATCCAGAATCTATGGAGCAAATTGTTTTTAAATTAGAAACAATTATGACATTTTGTTTTCTCACGGAATATCAGATATGATGTGGTGGTACTGAACTCGTGAGACGACGCGATAGCGTTTGTGCGACAGGCTCCAGACAGGTGCGCCCAAAAGCCAAATTTACTTGCACTTTTGCGCTTTTGCACAGGCAAACATCATCTGATTAGTCTTTTCCGGGTGTTGAAATGTCCCATTCGGACCCATCATCGATACCCAGTGCGCTCTGCTCGCTGCTCAGGGGAATTAATACGTCCACTCAAGAGTAGTTCACTGACAGTACTATTATTCACCGAAGCAAAGTACTACTCAAAAGGTGGCGTGCCAAGAAGAAAATACCAAAACGTGAAAAAGACTGAGCTGCCGTCCTAATTTAAAAACACTCTAACTTGCAACGAGATGCGACAATCTTCACTAGTCACTGCTTACTCGTCGTGTGGCCAGCACAAGTGTCAGCACGAAACCGTGTGGTATTTGGCCTGATGCAAATCGATGCGCGTACGATCCCCTCCCATACACAATATAAATAAAATATCAGACATGACCCATACCTCGCGACTTGCAAGCGCAGGCGCAGCTGTCTTGAAATGATGTGAACGAGACACGTAACAAGTCAACCAGCGCGGTCAATGCTTTGTAGCAATAGTAACTTATTACAATCTGGGCACGGATCGGCCAGGAACAAGACGGCACAATCCCATCGGACACGATCCTGATCAAGCCTTTTACCAAACTGCTCTGCTTTGTCAAATATACTACTCCTATAAAACGGTGCCTTTTTTATCTACGCTTTGTCAAAGGCTTGCACTTTTGCACTTTAATTAGCTACAGGCTCGCATGAGATCCAATGAACTTGAAACGTCCAAACCTGGGTCCCTCTGTGAACCCAAAGAACAATTAACAGCTCTGACCTCGGCGCCATTTCTGATCGTCCTTAATTAGTGGGGGTAGGCTTCCGCAATCCACATCCGACGATAGTCGTCGATCCGGTCCCAAGATTTTAACTAGTAGATTGCGATCTCCTTGATGGTTCTTCTTCAAACGGATCTTGTTCAGGTTAGGCCCGGCGCCGGCGTACAAGCACGGGTAGAACCGAAAAACATGTGCAGGTCGCGTTCGCGTCCACGACAGAGGATCGCATCGTACCGGCTTCCATGTGGCATGGTTTCCACGTATACGTATACCTAATCCAGCGACATGGAGTACGCTGGCCGCTTGGAGTTTCCAGCCTTTGCCTTTGCCTTTACCTTTGCCTTGTGTAGTCGTGTAGATGTCGCCTAACAGTCAGGAGCAAAGCGCAGCACGGTACCTATTTCCGGACTGACCGGACTCGTTGACTTCGCGGCGGCGAATTCTCAGCCTGTCTTCACTCCGGGTCGATCTCTGTCAGGGCAGCATGTCCGGTGAAAACCCGGCCTGGCCGCCATTACTCGTACGTCCGTCCTGCCTCCTGCGGCCGTGACCCGACATGTCGTTTGTCACCTTCTCTCAAAGGTCACTTTCCTCCTCCCCTTGCAACTTGCCCGGAAGCACGTCGAGCAGACACCGATCGACGGGGGGCCGGTCCTTGATGGTTAACGGGGAGCATCCGGCTTGACCTGCCCAAAGTAAACGCATAGGGTATTTCAGCTGCGCGCTTTATCTGGCCACAGAATCGAACCAAAACCCATATACTAGCTGATATCTGACACGCGGCAAGCGTATGTTTGCAGTGCACATCTTGGGCACAAACAAGATCCCCGAGGCGACAGCGCCACCAGCCTCCCAGCGGGAAGGTCAGGTCTTCCATAACGCGTAAGCCTCGGCTTCCGCACGAGCAGACGCGCGCGCGGCTCTCCTTTTATATAGGAGTATGTAGTATCTGAAGCGAAGCAGCATCTCTCGCCGTAGCCAGCCTAGCAGACTCTCTCGAGCTGGAGAGGATACGATCCTACGGAGCGGAGAGTGAACCGTCGATCCCTCGAGCTTTCTGCAGTTGAGCTTCCATGGGGAACTGCTTCGGCTCCGAGGAAGCCGAAGTGGAGGCCGTCAAGCAGTCACCAGGCCACGAGCACGGACATGGACGCCCCCAAGGTAAACACAAACTTCTTCCCAGTGCCATTTTGCAGGCGTTTGTCTTTGGCATGGAAACCATTGGCTTTCGACCTTCAGATTTGCTTTGCCCATTCAATTCCGCGTGGCTCACTCGCTAATTTCCTGTTCGCATCATCAGCGATTGCAAGCCGCGGTCCTCCTCCCATGGCAGCGCCCACGGCCCACGTCGCCGTGGGCGGCAGGAGGTCCCCGGGCTCGTCGTCCATGAGCAGCGTCACCACCCGAAGCACCAGCGCCAGCACGTCGGCGGGCGGCGGCGCGCACGAGGGGGCGGCGTGCCCGGAGCCGGAGGGCAGGATCCTGGAGGCGCCCAACCTGCGCGTCTTCACGTTCGCGGAGCTCCGGGCGGCGACGAGGAACTTCAAGCCGGACACGCTGCTGGGCGAGGGCGGGTTCGGGCAGGTGTACAAGGGGTGGGTCGACGAGAAGACCATGAACCCGGCGCGCAGCGGCACCGGCATGGTCATCGCCGTCAAGAAGCTCAACCAGGAGAGCCTGCAGGGCCTCGAGGAATGGCAGGTACGCACCACTCCACCTACCACCAGCTCAACTACATCCATCGCCATTGAAGCCGAGTCGTTAGCTCATAGAGAAGTGAAAGAAAGGCGCGCACGCGATTCAGCGGTCCATTTTTTTGACAATCCGGCCCAGAAATGCCGAGAGGATATGCCGCTAACTAGCTTGAGCTTACAAAATTGGTTGCCGGCACCAATAATTGCGTCCGTGGCTAGACTAGAGCCAGTTCCACACGGCGCGTTCACATGGCCAGACGGTCAGACCATCTCTTTCAGATGTTCATACATTTGTATACACTGTACGAAGTTGTTAATTCGCTGGAGAGTACTGACCACACCTCACGTGACACATAAATTAGTAGCTGTAGTACCACGCTGCTGTGCAGGTTGGTGCCGTCCTGGTCTGCCTCCTGCTTCCCATTTCTCGCTGAAATCCGCAGAAATGTGGGCGCAGATCATCGTTTGTCGCTAGGCCGAGCGGGTTTACGGCTGTTTGCCATAGCCCGCTATTTAAAACTATGATCTAACCCGTGTGATGGGATTTCCTTTTGCAGTGTGAAGTGAACTTTCTGGGGAGGATATCGCACCCGAACCTGGTGAGGCTGCTGGGGTACTGCCTGGAGGACAGGGAGCTGCTGCTCGTCTACGAGTTCATGGCCAAGGGCAGCCTGGAGAACCACCTCTTCAGAAGTGAGTGCTCCTCTCCTATCGCTGCAGTTACCACACTTGTTCGCCTGATCTTGGCATTATTTTTCATGTCCGTTTCTCTGTAACTTCACCCGTCTGGTTTGACGTCGACTGGGCTGACCTCTTCTGACAACGATCTTGGGTTGTCTACGCTAACTAAATATGTGATGGGATGGTCTACTCGCAAAAGCCAAATAAACTAAGGTGAAGGTGATGTGTTTGTCATCACCAAAGTGCTAGTATGAGATTATTTCCTCAGTAGTGCCAACCGATAGTATAACGACATGACATAAACTGGGACCTGGGCATGCATGACCCGGTCCCGGTCCCGGTACCCGGACGGTGGTGATTAGGACCCCCGGGCAAAAGACAAAAAGGGCCGTCCGGTTTGTATCGTACGCCCAGAGCCCACTTGTCTAAAAAACAAATAAGATTGTTGACATCATCTTTTTTATTCCCCTTTAAGAAACATGCAAGAGTTTTCCCCCTAAATAAAGAGAAGTGGTAACATAATTTGAACAGCCAATTTAATCTTGGGTACCATCAAAGATGTTCACGTTAACTTGTGTTATTGTGTGTACAAACTCTAAAGTTTTCATGATTATATTTTAATGTCTATCCTTCCTTGAATTAGTGTAATATTTCCTATGAGTTACAAGCAAACTAGTGAAAATTGGGAAATTCATGAACACAATTATAATTTCCAATAATTCTCAAAAGGATATTTTGTCTCCATCCGAAGAGTAAAAATGGCCAAGCCTAGAAAGGGTGGGCAGCAACTTGCTGGATTTCAAAGCCCAACAATTGTTGTGGACAATACAGGCCTATATATACTTTTTTTCCTCTTATAAATGTACTTTTTTATGGCCTACCTATTACTTTGAGTAACGCTAAAAAAAACTATTACTTTGAGCACGAGAAGTTACAAAAATTGCACGCCTTAAATTTATAAAGAAAAAAAATACACGCCTTAAAATGGGTGTAAACGCGGACAGGGAGGTTATAAGCTCAAATTCAGCCTTGTGAACAATAAATTCAAAAAGTAGTTAAAAAATTGGGAACAAACATTGTTGAACATTCTACATACCTGCAAACTTCCATGAAGAAAAAACATTCACAGTGCTCTTGGCAAAAAAAAGCTAAAAAGACTATTAAAAAACATTTTGTAGAGCTGATTTTGTTGTGTTTTTCCTAGTCCACCACATATGTGATTTCATCACAAAAATTTGCGCACGGGCAAAGAACTAAGTAATGCTTGTTGTAACAAAAAGAATCTATTTTATGTATTTACTGTTCATAGCATTAGCATATGAGCTCGACACTAGAAGGACATTGTTAGTATAATTGTGCCTTATTAGTTGAAGCACATTAAACCAAGATGATGAAATTAACATGCATTTTGTGCTCGCAGAAGGTGGATCTTTCCAGCCCATCCCATGGGGCCTACGGCTCCGGATCGCCATCGACGCCGCGCGTGGCCTCGCCTTCCTGCACTCATCGGAGAAGCACGTCATCTACCGAGACTTCAAGGCTTCAAACATCCTCCTCGACACGGTATGCGACGCCTCTCCATTGCAACAAACCAAGAAACAACGAAGTTCCACGCGCGAGACCTAATCTATATCCCGCTCTCCTCATCATCATGCAGAACTACAACGCCAAGCTCTCGGACTTCGGCCTGGCGAGGAACGGCCCCACCGGCGGCGACAGCCACATCACCACCCGCGTCATGGGCACCTACGGCTACGCGGCGCCGGAGTACATCGCGACGGGCCACCTGTACGTGAAGAGCGACGTGTACGGGTTCGGCGTGGTGCTGCTGGAGATGCTGACGGGCCTGCGGGCGCTCGACACGGCCCGGCCCGCGCAGCAGCTGAACCTGGTGGACTGGGCCAAGCCGTACCTGGCGGACCGGCGGAAGCTCCCCCGCTCGTGGACCCGCGGCTGGAGGGGCAGTACCCGTCCAAGGCCGCACTGCGGGCCGCGCAGCTCACGCTGAGCTGCCTCGCCGGCGAGCCCAAGAACCGGCCCTCCATGGCCGAGGTCGTCACGGTGCTGGAGGAGATCGAGCGGATTCGGCCTCGGCACCGGCGCGCGTCGCCGGAGGAGGACAGGGAGAGCAGCAGCAGCGCGTCGTCTCGGAGCGCGCACCACGGACGCCGGCACCAGCAGCAGTCGCCACGGCCGAGGTCCGGGTCGGACGGCGCCCGGAGCGGCCAGCCGTCTCCTCGAGTGAGATGACGATAGCCCCGAGATGACTGACTGAGCGAGATCTCTCTCCCCGATCAGATCCCTTCCTTTCAAGATCTCTCTCCTTTAGCGTGATTCGGCGCGGGTTTTTTGGCCCAGTTTTCCATGTCTTGGGCTTCTCCTGGGCACGTTTCATACTTTCGGCCCACCGTTTCAACGATGTGCAAAGTGAGGCAGGTCTGGGAAATGATGGAGAGAGCCTAGTTCTGATCCAGAATCCAGCATCGACATGTCTATCTCATTTCATCAAGTTTGCCTAAAAAAACAAACACATTTCATCCAGTTAACACACGCACATGCGTCTACTAATTGCTCTTGTAGGGCGCCAATGTTGGAATGATGCTCCCTTCTCCTTGATCCAGTATCTGCAAAACTAATTGATGCACCCTCGTTGTACCAAAGCAAACCTTTTTTTCTTTTTTTCTTTCTTTTTCGGGTTATCTTAGATTTTGATGTATATAACTAGTTTATATGTGACAAAAAGTACTTGTTGTAGATTACATGATATATGGAGGTCCTGAACGGAAGCATGGATGTATTAGCTCCCAGCTGATTGAATTTAATTTGAATGCACAGTTGCGCCTGTTCGGTGAGCAGGATTTGGGAATGTTTATGGGAGCTAGTGCATATCCAAACAATGTACTGTTATTACTGTACGTACATGTGCGCGCTGTCTACAGTCCACACCGCAGAGAAATGTAGCGCGACAGCGTGCATGATGGGAATCAAGTTCGATCTCTCCCGCTTAAAGAAGCCGGTAACCATGTACTGTGACACATTGACCGCCCAATTTACAGCTTCATTGAATTTTTGTCCGTGCGCTCTTCAAGGGCATGGCCTATTCCACCTCTGAACATTTCCATCTCTACACGCGAATGTGCAGTCACATGCTCTGATCACGTACTGCTCGCCCATGCAACTTGGTCTCGGGTGCCACCTCGCGCAAGCTGCTGCACTAGCTGATGCATGAACGGGAATCTTATCCGATATCTTCGTGACCCGCATGATAGATTTGTAAGCTCACTTGATGGTGAAGTTGGAGCCATCAAGCAACATTCTCCGGTCTAGCCACCGTTGAGAGTCGCACAAGAAAAGTGTCGCCCGACTCCTTGGCCCTCCTCCTCCGGCGGTGCTGCCGTCGTGAGCGAGCATGGGGAAGTTAGCCAGGTCTCTCCTCCGTCAAGTAGGTGTAAGATTAGGTTTAGGACTGAGTCTAGGTTTGCCTCTATGGCGTTTGACGTGATGTCGAGTTGGAGCTTCGTCCAGGCGTCCTCGAGCAGCGCCTGGCGGCTGGTTCTCTCCCGAGGTGAGCTTCCATGGTGGAAGTCGACAGCGGGTGGTAGATCTGGTGATAGCTCCCCTAATAAGCTCGAATCTTTCCCTGATCTGGAGGATCTCCGTCGCCTTGTTCCATTTGTTCGTCGCTGTCGTGGAGATGGGGGCAGAAAGTGGAGGAGGTGGAGCGCAAGTTTGTTTCGATTAGGTTTGTGCATATTCTCATCGGTGCTTGGAGTGGAGCTACGGCGCCCACTGGAGCTGCCGGTCTCCGACGCCTCCCCGGTGACCTTTCTGGCCGAAGGGCGGCCTGGTGAAGCCATGCTGGCTTCGTTTCTTCCTCCTGGCTTGATGCCATTTGAGAGGCAGTTGTTCAACTTCAACATGGAGTCCTCTTCTTCCATCTTTGTCCGGAGATGGAGTAGTGGCGGTCCGGTGATCCCAAGTGGTCACGTCCCCGGTGATGGCCGGACTGGATCTACGCTGGAGTTGAGCATTGGACCCGATTGTAATCTTAATCATCAGGATGGGGTCCTCCTTGTTAGTTTCAGGGACTATGATGTAATTTCCTTTTCTTTTGAGTCCTGGTATGAGCTCTGTACTGCAGCCGCTGATAGTTAATGGATGCTCTGGGTCCTTCCGGACCCTTTCTCTGTTCAAAAA